>NC_071659.1:0-126623 GCF_012460135.2 Molothrus ater
CCAGAGGAGGGGACATAACAGGTAACTAGGGGAACAGGAGGGTACAATGACTGACAAATACCCGAACACTGGACTAGACCATAAACTTGAACCAGAGGGGAAACCAAACAGGCAAGCGCAAACCACACTCCAGTCAGTCCGGAGTGGGCTTGCGTAGGGAGAAGGGCCGGATGTTGAAGTGCCTGCTCAGCTGGCTCACCTGGGACGAGGCAGACACGGGACTGGGTTATCCTGGAGCCCGGGGGGTTATCCCAGCTCCCAGGCATGGGCAGCAGAGCAGGCAGAGCCCCAGACCTGCTCCTTGTCCCCACAAGCCCCTGCCAGCCGCTGTGCCCAGCCCCATCCCTGTGCCCAGCACTGATTCCTCAGGGAACAGCCCTGCGCCCTTCCTAACCTTCCCAAATAACATCTGGGAGCAGGCTCACCCTCTGCTTTTCCCCTCCATACGTGCAGGAGTTGGGAATGCTGAGCCCAGACCTGGAGGATTTTACCCTCCTCCTTCATTATTCTGTTTAAATTGATTTGATCATCTCAGATATCTCTATAAAATATTCCTGAATCCATTCAAGTCAGAGCTGGATAATTTCCTTCCTGCAAAAGGAGGCTGAGCTTGACACAGTCAGGGCAGAGGCTTTAATCCTAATCATTCTTCCCAAATTCAGAGCAGTTTGGGATTATGTCCCAATCCCAAAGCCTTGAAAGGCTCTTCAGCTCAAAGTGAAGAGGAGCTGGCCCAGATGGGCCCTTGGAAAGGCAGAGGGAGGGAAAGAGGGAGCAGAGCACTGGGAATCTCCCAGGAGGGCATGGGCAGGAGGATTACACCACCAGCTCAGCCCCATCTCCAGCTGTGATTCCAAGACCAAATTTATTTAAGCTTCTTAGTAATTCAAATCCTTCTTGCCCAGAAGCCTCATTACACTAATTGGAAAGACAAGGCAACCTGGCTATTACTCCTTGGCTGTAATTACAGCTGGGACACGACTCCAAAGGCTCTGGGGTGGAACTGGGGCTCCCAGGGGAAGGGGCTTCCCTAGGAGGGTGTCCCCACTCCAGCTGGGACACGTGGCCCCTTGTCCTCCTTCCTCAGCAGCTTCCCAGTGGGACTCTGGGCTTCTCCAAGCTTGTTCTCTCTGTTAATCCAAACTCAGAGCATGAGGAGGAAACCAATCCCTGGATCTGTGCACAGATGGACAGGAGGAGGGGAGGCCCTGGAGTTGCTGTGTTCCCACTGCCCCCAGCAGCAAAATCCCCACTCCAGCACCTTGGAGAGCTCAGTGGGAGACTCAGAGCCCCTGGCAGGGCCTGAAGGGGCTCCAGGAGAGCTGCAGAGGGGCTGGGGGCAAGGCCTGGAGGGACAGGAGCCAGGGAATGGCTCCCAGTGCCAGAGGGCAGGGATGGATGGGATCTTGGGAATTGGGAATTGTGCCCTGGCAGGGTGGGCAGGGGCTGGGAAGGAATTGCCAGAGCAGCTGCGGCTGCCCCTGGATCCCTGGCAGTGCCCAAGGCCAGGTTGGACATTTGGGGCTTGGAGCACCTGGGACAGTGGGAGGTGTCCCTGCCATGGCAGGGGTGGCACTGGATGAGCTTTCAGGTCCCTCCCAACCCAAACTATTCCAAGACTTTGTGCTTGGTTTCCAACTCATCTGACACATCCCAGGGAAAGGACAGCCCCTGCCACATCCTGTGCAGTTCCTTTCACCCCCATGCAACCTCCCCAAGCCTCTCACAAGGAATGCACCCCAAATCCCACAGGGCTCACAGAACCATTCCCAGGCATATTCCCAGTTTCACACAGAGTACTCCCAGCCACAGCCCAGCCCCAGGAGGTGTCACCTACCACGACCACTCCGTAGTGGATGTGTGCCAGGGTGAGGAAGGCTGTCAGCAGGTACAGCAGGAGCGTTTCACTGCCTGGAGCCAGCCCAGACACCACCAGGAGCAGCACGGCCGCGATGGGCAGCAGCATCCAGTTGAGGGGCTGGCACCGTGTGCTGCTCATCTGGCACACGATCAGCTGGCACTGAGGGGACAGGGACAGAGCCTGAGCCTGCTGTGGGCTCTGGGAGCAACAGATTTTTGTCCCCAGAGCAGAGGGAACGGTCACTTGTGTGATTTGGCACTGTTGGGGCACCTCCAGTGCTGGGGGCAGCTCTGGGCCCCTCCTGACACGAGAGACCTGCAGGGGCTGGAGCTGGGCAGGGAATGGAGCCCCAGCAGGGGCTGAGGGAGCTGGGCAGGGAATGGAGCCCCAGCAGGGGCTGAGGGAGCTGGGCAGGGAATGGAGCCCCAGCAGGGGCTGAGGGAGCTGGGCAGGGAATGGAGCCCCAGCAGGGGCTGAGGGAGCTGGGCAGGGAATGGAGCCCCAGCAGGGGCTGAGGGAGCTGGGCAGGGGCTCAGCCTGGAGCAAAGGAGGCTCAGGGGCCCTTGTGGCTCTGCACAAGTCCCTGCCAGGAGGGCACAGCCAGGGGGGTCGGGCTCTGCTCCCAGGGAACAGGGACAGGACAAGGGGAAATGGCCTCAGGCTGGGCCAGGGCAGGCTCAGGGTGGACACCAGGAGGAATTTCTGCATGGAAAGGGGGCTCAGGCCTTGGCAGGGGCTGCCCAGGGAGGTTTGGGGTGCCCATCCCTGCAGGTGTCACCTGGATGTGGCACTGAGTGCCCTGGGCTGGGGACAAGGTGGGGATCAGGCACAGGCTGCACTCGAGGGTCTGGGAGCTCTTTTCCAACATTCATGTCTCCATGATTCTGAGATCCCTTTTCTCCACTGCTCCTGTAGCCCAGACACCCCGTTTCTCCTCCCCAGACCTGGTTTAGAGCTGCTCCCAGGGCAGGAGATGCTGGCCCAGCCCATCTCCCGCCAAGGACTTGGCCTTTTTGGCATGCCAACCTCTGTCCTCCCCTCTGTCCTGCCAGGGGCCATCGAGCTGGACCTGAACTGCTTCCCCCGGGGAGCCAAGACATCCAAGCAGTGCAGCCTGGAGATGGTGACCAACGAGGCTGAGCTGCCCATGATCTCCATCTTCGAGCAGAAGCGGGTCAAGGGCTGGTGGCCATTCGTGGCCAGAGATGAGAACGACGAGCTGGAGATCACTGTAAGGAAGGGGAAAAGGGAGGGTTTGCCTCCTGGGCGCTGCACTCTTGGTGGACACCCTGCATCCCCCTCATGGCTTTGATCCTTCTGGCCTGGGATCACGTCCCAGGCCTCAGCACAGCTCTCTGCTCCCTGCAGGGCAAGGTTGAGGCTGAGCTGCACCTTCTGACAGCGGAGGAGGCCGAGAAATCGCCTGCTGGGCTGGCTCGGAATGAGCCTGATCCCCTGGAGAAGCCCAAGTGAGTGGGAGAAGCCTCTCTGCAGCAGGGACCTGGGATTATGGGATTCTGCTCCCTCCTGGAGTGCTTCATCCAGCTCCAAGCCCCAAAACCTGCTGGAAAGGGGCTAGAGAAGGCCACGGAGGTGTTCTGAGTATGGAGCCCCTCTGCCATGGAGCCAGGCTGGGAGAGCTGGAGAGGAGAAGGATCCAGGGAGAGCTCAGAGCCCCTGGCAGGGCCTGAAGGGGCTCCAGGAGAGCTGCAGAGGGACTGGGGACAAGGCCTGGAGGGACAGGAGCCAGGGAATGGCTCCCAGTGCCAGAGGGCAGGGATGGGTGGGATCTTGGGAATGAGGAATTGTGCCCTGGCAGGGTGGGCAGGCCCTGGCACAGGGTGCCCAGCCTGGATCCCTGGCAGTGCCCAAGGCCAGGCTGGACAGGGCTTGGAGGAACCTGGGATAGTGGAAGGCGTCCCTACCCATGGCAGGGAGTGAAACAAAAAAAAAAAGATGAGCTTTAAGGTCCATGAATCCCTTTCCCACGGCGATGGATTAACGATGGGTGTTTGGTTCCCCTGCAGCCGCCCGGACACGTCGTTCATCTGGTTCCTGAACCCGCTCAAGTCCATCAAATACCTCATCTGCACCCGCTACAAGTGGCTCATCATCAAGATCGTGCTGGCCCTGCTGCTCCTCATCATGGTGGCCCTGTTCCTCTACAGCATGCCCGGATACATGGTCAAGAAGCTGCTGGGAGCATGAAGGGCTGGAGCCTCTCCTGTGTCCCCAGCCCGCTGCATAACCTTCCCAGCTCCATGTCCTTCTCCTCCCCGTGACCTCTGGGCAGCCCTGGGGGCGTCTCCTCCCTGCTGCTGCTGCTGGGTCTCCTCTGTGCATTCCTTCTCTGTGGGTCCCACTCAGGTTTTAGGGCCAGGGAAATGCCGCGGGAGCATGGCAAAGATCCCCCTACATCCCGCACCAGGGCTGGGAGAGGTGCCCAGCTGGCTCCTGTGGGAGTCCCCGAGGCCTCTGGCCATTGGGGTTGTGGCTGGTGCCTTCCTGGGAATCAGGAGAAGGAGAGGGGAGCTGGGGCTGTGTCACCGGAGCTGTGGGAGTGCTCTGGACAGGCTCCTTGGAGGGATGTTCAGGATCCAGGATGGAGCAGGGAGCTGGGATGGAGCAGCTGGGGACGTGCCAGCCGCAGCAGACTGAGGGCACAGAGCATCCCCAGGGCCTGTCCCCACTGCCAGCACCATCCCTGCTCCTCTTGGGGCTCTGTAGGTCACCATTCCCTGGCACAGGGATCTGTCCCACCTCGGAATGCTGGACATGGCGCCCAGCAGAGTGAGAGCACAGAGCATCCCCAGGGCCTGTCACACTGCCAGCACCATCCCTGCTCCACTCAGAGCTCTGGAGGTCTCCATTCACCGGCACAGGGATCTGGACATGGTGCTCAGCAGAGTGAGAGGGCACAGAGCATCCCAGGGCCTGTCACACTGCCAGCACCATCCCTGCTCCTCTCAGAGCTCTGGAGGTCCCATTCCCTGGCACAGGGATCTGCTCCACCTCGGGAATGCTGGACATGGTGCCCAGCAGAGTAAGAGGGCACAGAGCATCCCCAGTTCCCGTCCCTGACGTTGCAGGCCCCCAGCTGGGTAATAATGAGCATTGACTTCGTGATTGTAGAAGTTTGATTAATTGCTTTATTCTTCTATGCTATATTATACTATACTATTCTATGAAACTCATAACCCCTACAGACAGTCTGATACAGTTTTGACCTAATTGGTCAATCAATCTAAACACCATCACCAGTGTTTAATTAACAAACTACTCCTTGGTAAACAATCTCCATAACACATTCTGCATGTGTAACAACAACAGGTGCAGCAAATGGAGACAAGAATTGTTTCCCATTCCTTTTTCTGAGCTGTCTCACAGCTTCCCAGGAAAATCCTGGGAGAGAACTATGTCCCTGCTCCTGTCAGAGCTCTGGAGGTTGGTTTGCACAGCAGCTGCTTTAATACGAATATTCCCTCTTTTTATGGACTGTTCCAATACATTCAGACCAGGTTGGTCAATCAATCAATACATTTCTCCTGATTGGCTAATTAACAAAAACACCTTTCTTATAAGCAATCTTTGAGAAAAACCAGAAGGCAGAGAGTAGGAAAACATCACCTGCAGGTTCTTTATAAGAACAAGCTATCATTGTTTCTCTACAGCTTCCAAAGGTCCCACAAGTCTGCCCTGAGAAAACTGACCTGGTTTTCTTGCTCTCTGACCAGGCTGTCACATCCACACCTGCCCCCACTGCCAGGCCTGTCCCTGCTCCACTCAGAGCTCTGGATGTCCCATTCCCTGGCACAGGGATCTGTCCCACCTCGGGAATGCTGGACATGGTGCCCAGCAGAGTGAGAGGGCACAGAGAATCCCCAGGGCCTGTCCCCACTGCCAGCACCATCCCTGCTCCTCTTGGAGCTCTGGAGGTCTCCATTCACCGGCACAGGGATCTGTCCCACCTTGGGAATGCTGGACATGGTGCCCAGCAGAGTGAGAGGGCACAGAGCATCCCCAGGGCCTGTCCCCACTGCCGGCACCATCCCTGCTCCTCTTGGAGCTCTGGAGGTCACATTCCCTGGCACAGGGGTCTTTCCCACCTCAGGAACGCTGGATATGGTGCCCAGCAGGTCCTGCAGAGAGCCCTGGAGTGAGCCAGGGGGGGCAGACCCTGCCCGTGCCCCCTCAGCTCCAGCAGAGACTGGGACACGTCCCACAGCTCAAACATCTTCCAACATCACCCACCCAGAGTTGGCTGTGGCTGGACATCCCCAGGGCTCACAGCTCCTCTGGCACAGTGTGAGCTCCCGGTGTCCTTCTGGATTCTCCGTGTATTTTGTTTGGCTGGGTAATTTTGTGGCTGGAGTCCTTCCGGCCGTGTGTCCTCGGGAAGGGCTCTGTCCTCGGCTCTCCGCGATGTCCAGCTGCTGCAGAGCCGCCTTTCCCAGCTCCCGGTGCGCAAGACCCCCACTGAAGAACTGAGGACACCTCAGACATGTTTTAATGAGGATGTTACTGTTCCAATCAGTCAATAAAAACCAGTTTCACGTCCAGGCTCTTGTGGTTTGATTTTGACCAAATGCCAGGCACCTATGAAAGCTGTTCCTTCAGAAAAAAAAAAAATTGACAAAGGGTTCATGAGCTGAGATGAGGATTCAGAGAAAAACACTCTAAGGGCAAACCAGGTTCCAATTTAAAGGTATAAACTAAATTTATTATTAACAGAGTCATAAGAGGATAATGAGAAATAAAAACAGGTTTTAAAACACTCTTTTTCCCCCTCAGCCTCTCCCTCTTTCCTGTGAACCACTAATGCACGGGCTCAGATCAGTGGGGATACTGAGATGTTTATTGCAAGAAAAAAGCTGGTTTTACACACTTCTTCAGGACACAGTATTTCCTTATAAGGTATTTCTTCACTAAGCAACCTATCACACATTGCCACATCAGCAACACAATTTAATGTCCTTACACGTGCTGTTCACTCATCCAGCAGGCTCCTCTCCGTGACGTCTTGAGAGGCCACCTAGAACAGAGGCTACACAGAGTTAAAGGAATAAAAAAGTAGGTATTTATTAAAAGGCCTTTAAAGGACACACCTTGGGCAGTACAAGAGCCTGGCTGTGGCTATACCCAAGATGAATGCCGGGTCACGAGTTTTCTCCCTTTTATAAGTTTTTGGTCCATTTCCATATTGGGATTAATTGTCCAATTACAGCTCCAGGTTATGCAGTCCCATTCTCCCAGATTTCTCTCCTCAACTCACTGTTGTTTGTACTTTTTTATACTCAAGGCACCATCCACAGGGCGCCTGCCACATCGCATTTCTTCCCCCCAAGACAGGGTGGAGACAAGATTCTCTGTGCTGCCACGGCGTTCTGCAGGCACTGCTACAAGCAGGGGTCGTGATTGTTCATTAACTGACCTCAGAGTGCAAAAAACAGCACAGAAGGGGATTTCAGTATTAATCAAAACGAATGCACCTTTTATTGAGTGCCCACAGCAAATGCGATAGAATGATTAGAAAGGAGATAAAGTGATAGAGAGAGAGAGAAAAAGACGGGGTGGGGAATATAGCTACCAACGGAGAGACGAAATCCTTGTGGTCTGGCCAATAGATCTGTCTTGTCACGTTGAGGAGAATATCGAAGTCTTGATTAACTCAGGGGTCTATTATAGTCATCCACCAAAGGGGAACAGATAAAAGACAATGGAGAATGAGCCTCTATTAAAAACAAGTACGACAGTCCACGTTCCAAAAATAGGACAAGTCAATCTCAGCAGTGAGCAGGAACCATTGTTTTCAGGATTGGTTTCTGTGGGAAACCAGTTTTGGTCCAGCGAACACACCCGCAGGCAACACTTGGCAAACATCCTGCTTCAGTCCAGCCAGCGCCCCTGTGCCAAAATTACAGGCGTCTCAGTCCTTGGGAGGGGGCTTCAACCTCTATCCATCACAGTGGTCGTGAGCCAGATGAGGGATTTTCCATGGGGGATCACCAAAGTTACCCCAGAAAGTTCATTTGGCCAAGAGGTGGGAAAATTCACGGGCTGTTGTGATGAGTGTGGGTCATGAAGCAGGTGTAACCGTACAGAGCAAGCCACCCCTTGCAGGCCCTGCCCCAAGCAGTGTACCAAACAAGCACTTGGTGAGCATCCACCTCAACCAGGCCCAGAACTCCAGTCAGGGTCGTCAGGGTCTTCAGGGTCTTAGTCTCTGTCTTTGCAATGATCGGGAGGCAAATGAGGAAAACTTCAGACCGAAGAAAACCTCTCTTACGGCGTCCCACTGCCCTTAGCTCAGTTCCATCCTCTCTCTCTGCATTTTCCCACCAACAGCACAGGGAGGCAGGGCGTGGGGGGTTTTGATCAGTCTGTTACTCGAGATCTTACTCCGTTTGCTTAGGGAGAGGAGGCTTTTCTCTGCTATGCCATGGGGTCCTTCCCACGGGCAAAGCAGTTTTCCCAGAACTGCTATGGCGTGGGTCACTGTCGATGCAGGCCCCCAGCCGGGTAATAATCAGCATTGACTCCATGATTGCAGAAAGCTGATCAATCACTTTATTATACTATATCATACTATATATGATATATACTATATCATATTATACCTATTAAGAAGCTCGTAACCCTTACCGACAGCCCGATACAGCTTTGACCTAACTGATCAATCAATCCAAACACCAGCCAGTGCCCAATGAAGAAATCACCCTTTGGTAAACAAATCTCCATAACGCATTCCGCATGTGCACAATAACAGGTGCAGCAAGTGGAGATAAGAATTCTTTCTCATTTTTTTCTCTGATCTTCTCACAGCCTTCCCCAGAAAATCGCCTGGGAAAGTTGTGCCTGCTACTCCCTAGTCCAAGGGTGTAGTCTTTTAAGGAGAGGCTGCTCTAGTTTGGAATCGAGGGCCCTCTCTCTCTTTCTTTAGGTCTCCCACTGGATTACAGCTTCCGCCCCTGGGAAAAACTGTGTGAGCGCTGTTTGATTTTCTCCTTGAACATGGCATCACAGAGGCATTAGCAACCTGTCTAACTGGCCCAGCTGCATCTTCAGAGCCAGAAGAGATTGGCTCTGCTGGACATGGTGGGAGCTTCTGTCACTGCAGGCCCCCGGACAGGTAATAATTAACATTGGCTGCAGAAGGCTGATCCATTGCTTCATTCTATCATACTATATCTTATATACTTATTAAGAAGCTCGTAACGCTTACAGACAGTCCGATACAGCTTTGACCTAACTGGTCAATGCATCCAAACACCAGCCAGTGCCCAATTAAGAAACCACCCTTTGGTAAATAATCTCCATAACACACTCCGCATGTGCACAGCAACAGGTGCAGCAAGTGGAGGTAAGAATTGTTTCTCATTCTTTTCTCTGTGCTTTCTCACAGCTTCTCACAGCTTCCCAGGAAAATCCTGGGACAGAGCTATGTCTCTCTGTTTAGAGGATATGTGATTACCAGAAGCTTCCAGCAGCTTTTCACAGAAACTACCCCTGTGGCCCTCTCGCTACCAAAAATAGGCCATGTAAAACCCAATATGCTGGGGAACCCCCTTGGCAATGGCCAATTTTCCAGGCCTTTTGTCTTTCTCTGCTCTGTCCCACTGCTTCCTGGGCATGTCCTTTTGGAATTCCTGCTGCCTCTCCCTTTGCCCTAGGCCAGGGGGGGCAGCTGGGCAGGGACTCCTGAGTCAGGGCTCTCCGGTGTCTGTCACAGAGAGGGAGGGGATGAGGAGAATTCTCAGGGATTCTCAGAGAATTCTCAGAGCTCCCAGAGCTCTTCCAGGGTGTGGAGGAGCGTGTCCCCATCACAGCACAGCTGGGAAAGCAGCAGCTGCTCCCCCACTATGGCACCTCAGTTCCCTGCTCCCCACAGCCCTCCCAGTCTGGCCCCAGTGCTCCTCCACACCAGCGTCTTCAGTCTGGGCTGAATGGTGGAACCATGCACGTGGAATCGTGATTAGCTTGGAAAGAATTACAACAATTAATGAACACTTTAGGAGCGTCCATCCTGGAGAAAACAGGTACCTGGATTTTCTATCATTGCTCATGAAGCACGAAACTGGGCAAGAAAATAAAACTCTGTAGTCAGACAGCTTCAGAGCAGGTATTGGTTTATTTAGCCCTGAGGGGGATCTCTCCGCCAAAAACTCACTCAATCTTCTTTAGCCTACAGTTACATTTTAGAAGTCCTTCCACTCAATGTCACAATTACCATTAGCATACTCATCATTGCATAAAGCTGTGTCATGGTTTTACAAGTTTGTTGCTTTCGCACATGCATCAGTTCCTTCTGTGGTGGTTTTGAGTCTTCTCGTGGTCTTTTGATGTAGGCTTCTGTAGTTTTCCTCACGTTTGATCTTTTTACCACTATCTTCAGTGCCTGCCTGGTGCTTCTTTTTTCTCAGTCTAACTTGTTTTTAGCTAATTTTGCAGTTTTCAAGTCCCATTAAAACTTTCTATCTTGCTCTTGATGGCATTTATAATCTCCCATGCCCAGCTATCTTGCTTCCTTTGCTATCTCGTTTGCTCTGCTATCTCGTTTGCTCTGCTATGTTGTTTGCTTTACCTGCACTTTTTGTTACAAATGTTACTTGTGGTTAACCTTTTGTTACATACTGCTGGTTTTCAGCTTCCTTTTTTCTTTGTCGAGATTAGGATTGAAGGCACTTGAGACGATCATTCGCGTTCGGACTCAAGTGTTTATTATTTTTTATCTCTATTACAGATCATGAGTTCTACAGCATTTTACTAACAAGCTACAAAATGGATAATTATCTTTCCCTACAAGGTCTTTTAAGACTAAACTATCCAATTAAGAAATGACACCTAAATTATTTTCACTTTTAACCCAATGACCAATCACTCGAAGTCCACCACGTGGACTTTTCTGTCCAATTACAAAACACCACCCAAAACCCATGAAGAAGGTGATGAAGAAGAAGGACCAGCCACTGCCCTAAACCTTCCATCTTAGCTCTATATATATTACTATACTCTAAAACCCCAAACTCGAAGTTTTCCACCCTGTGCTATCACACACTTCTACCCAACTCCACACCCACAATCCCAGTGCTCTCAATCAATTCTGGAAGCTTCTCCACGGCCTCAGGTCAAATGCAGTGCTCTCCTGGGGCTCAGAGTGTGTCAGCACAGAAAGTCTGAAACTCTCAGCATCCAGAACCCCTACACATACTGTCGTTACAGAGCACAACACAGCACAAAGCACCACAAGTCCATCAGAAGGGTGCAAGAGAGATTTCTTATAGCAACATGTTGCTTTTATACTTTTTCAAGATATTTACATTCACTCAACATACACACTCAGTGCCCATTGGTTATAGGAAAGAAACAAAGTTCTCAGTGGGTGACCAAGGAGCCACGTCATTCTGTGAGCCATCTAGAGTCAGTATATCTTAACTTTCTCTCCTTCATCCATGGAGGCAACCGTCGTGTCTTCCTCAGGAGAGATCCAGGGCTTCCCTTTATCTTCAGGAGGCCTTGGCTGGCTCACAAGAACAGCACAGAATGCCTTTCCTACAACATACCTGTCCTAGGGTGACATTATGGTGCTTGTATCCCCACCCATGTGTTCTGTTCATGCTGGATATCGTGTTCTGTGCCTTCAAGACTGGCTCTGAAGAGTGAAAGTTTTGTTTTGGTTTTGCTATCAGCCGCTTCCCCACGGCTGGCAGGACACACAGACAGGGCAGTGCATGGTGCTGCTTCTGCTTTTTGCTTTGCTTTTCCCTTTGCTCTTGCTCTTGCTTCTGCTTTGCTCCTACTTTGCTCCTGCTTTTTGCTCCTGCTCATTAGTTAGTTTAGCTAAGCAGCCCAAATTTTCCCTGGACTGTTTCTCCTTTGCCTTTTTTTGGACCTACTCAAACCTGCTCCGGACTGGGACGTGGGAAACACCGAGAGTTTGCACCTTGTGGCTGCAGCAGCTGCCCCAGCACAGGAGGGACTGAGAACAGAGCAAGCACCCCCAAGAGAGACTTTCTGAATTTGTCATTATTTTCAGAGTGGTGACAGAGTGTTGCCATCTGGTATTGTTCATTCTGTGTGCTGGGGGTGCTGTGCCTGGTAAATAAACAGGTTCTTTCCACTTCTCTCTGAGGAGTCCTTCCTGAACTGGTTGGGGAGAGGAGCCGTGCAGGTTTGCTTACTGGAGGGGCCCCATTTTGGAAGTTTTCTCCCAAATTTGCCCTAAACGAGGACAAAACCACTTAGGATTCAGAAGCAGGGGCCTCCTCTCTCCACCAGATCTTCCACTGGACCACAGCCTCCAGGCATCCACCTGCTCTGGCTTGGGCACCTCCTCCATGTGCTGTGGGTGGATCTCTGCATCTCCCATGGATCCATGGGCTGCAGGGGGACAATCTGCTTGACCATGGTCATCACCACAGCCTGCAGAGGAATCCTGGCTCTGGTGCCTGGAGCACCTTCTCCCCTCCTTCTCCACTGACCTTGTTGTTACTGACCTTGTTGTTGTTTCCCTCACATACTCTCTCCTCCTCTCTGGCTAGAGAAAACTGCAAGTACCCCACTCTGTTTTGGTTTTCTTCTTAAATCTGTTATCACAGAGGCGTTACCAGCCTCTCTAATGGGCCCAGCTTTGGCCAGCAGCATGTCCATCTTCAGAGCCATCCAGGATTTGCTCTGCTGGACATGGTGGAAGCTTCCAGCAGCTTCTCACAGAAGACACCCATGTGGCCTCCAGCTACCAAAAACCGGGCCATGCAAAATGAACAGAATTTGCCACACCTGGTGTAGAAAAGTGCGGAGGGGGTATTACAAACGTTCTAGGTTGTTGAAAAGGGTTAATAAGAACTAGGGTTTGTGTCCTGAACAAACTGTGGTACAATTATGGGGGAGTGCACTACCACAGTTTGTAAAGACAAATTGAGAAATAAGCAAAAGGAGGATTGAAAGGAAAGATGTGTGCTAATGTCTTTACAAATAATTTGGTGGGTGAAGGTATGGGTGTTAATGTCTTTGAAATGGGTCCTCATGTCTCTGCTGACTCTGCTAACCCCGAGGTCCCTTTCTGCCTGGAAAACCACCCCATAATTCCGTAATCCCATAATCCCATAATCCCATAATGCCGTAATCCCTTAATCCCATAATGATGTAATCCCGTAATCCCATAATGCCATAATCCCATAATCCCATAATGCCATAATCCCATAATCCAATAATCCAATAATCCCATCCCACAATGTCATAATGCACCAATCCCATAATACCATAATTCTTTAATCCCATAGTCCCATAGTCCCATAATTATTAATTAATACCATAATTCCATTATGATATTACCATGATTCCATTATAATACCATACTTCCCTTATACCATAATCTCTTAATCCCATTATCCCATAATCTGATTATCCCATTACTCCAACCCATCATCACATAACCCCTTAATCCCATTATCTCATAATCTGATTATCTCATTATCCCATCCCATAATTCCACAATCCCATAAACAATAATCCAATTATCTCATTATCCCATAAACCCAGAATGCCATCAACACATCATCCCATCATCCCATAATACTATGATCCCATAATCCCATCATCCCATCATCCATCATCCCTCCTTCCAAAGATGATAGATCCTCTTCCTAAAGATCCTCTTTCTAATGCCTAAATTCCTCCAAAACCTCATTGCCCATCCAGGCAGGACGTTTGCCTTGTCAGCTCCTCTTTGGGCACACAGGGACAGTCTGTTCCTGTGCCCCCAAGATCTCTATTTTGAAGCACGCCCACCTTTCCTGGACTCCTTTGTTTTTAAGGGCTGCTTCCCAACGAACTCTCTGAAAAAGTCTAAATAAGCCAAAGTCTGCCCTCCGGATGTCTACTGTGAATGTTTTATAGATGCTTCCGTCCCTGTTCCCACCTTTCAGATGTTCTCACACCAAATTCCGTTATCACATAATCCCATTATCCCATAATCCCATAATCCAGTTATCCCATCCCATAATCCCATAATCCCATTATCCCATAATCCCATGAACCCATTATCCCTTTATCCCACCCTGTAATCCCATAATGCCATAATCCAATAATCCCATAATCCCATAATATTTTAATCCCATAATGCCATAATCCAATAATCCCATAATCCCATAATCCCATAATCTTTTAATCCCATAATGATGTAATCCAATAAACTCATTAACCCATAATTCCATAATCCCATTATCTCATAATCCCATAACCCCATAAACCCATTATCCCATTATCTCATAATCCCATTATCTCATAATTCCATAAACCCATAATCCTAACAAAAAGTTGTCCTCCACACCCTCTAAGAACTTCCTGGACTGCCTCTTTTCTGCTGTATATATCCCAGCAGATGTTTGGAAGGTTGAAGTCACCTACCAGATCAAAGGCTGGTGATCCCAAAACATCCTCCAGCTGCTTGTAGAACAAGTTGTCCACCTCTTCTTCCTGGTTGGGTGGATGATAACAGAATCCCAGTGGGATGACAGGCTTGCTGGCCTTCCCCTTAATTCTTACCCACAGAGACTCACCTCTTCTCCGTCTCCTGTCTCTTCTGAAGAGCTTGTAGCCGTCCAGCGCAGCTCTCCAGCTATGGGAGCCATTCCACAGTGTCGGATTGTGCCCTTTTCTGACCCAGAGATGGGACAACTGAGAGGCGTTTTCAAAACTTTTATTCCATTTTCAGTCTCATGTGAAGGGTGAGGCAATACAGATGTTATAATTCACGCTGTTACAATCAGAAGCCAGCTATTCCCTAATTACAATACACTGTAAGTGTTTCTTGGCCTATCATCTTTTGTCACACCATGCTGTAGATGCCTTAAATCCAAAAATCTAAAATTACCCCTCGTGGGTCCTACTACAATGCATCTCTCATAGCTCTATTTCTCCAAAGTATCCAGTCTTATTTGCAAGGCCATCTTTTGAATCTTGTTTTTAGTTCCATTTCTCTCTCAGCAATGTCTGTTCTATTGCACAACATTTCCAAGTCATCATTTTTTGTCTCAAGGTTTGCATGCAGATGCACACTATGTGAACCTTCTGTCAGGTTTGGGAATTCTCTACAGAATAATTTCCCACACCATGTTTCTGTGATGGTGACCACATCACAGCCTTGATGTTGCACAATGGTTTCCACTCTTCCTGTTACCTGTGCTGTGTGCATTTGTGTACGTGCACTTCTGCTGCGCTGCGGATTTCACCCCTAGCTCTGGCCTACCACCCTTGGGGCTGCTTCTGTCCACTTCTCACCTCTGGCATTTGTGGATTTTTCTGACAATGCACTGTCTGGGGTTTTGGGGGACTGCAGTGAGAACCAAAACCCGTGTAGGAGGTGCAGTGAGCCCCAGGGTTTGGTGGCTTTGCAGTGACACCCAGGGGCTTGGGGACAGAGAGTTTGTGCTGCAGTGAGACCTGGGGTGGTGGCAGGGGGCTGCAGGGGAACCTGGAGTTTGGGGACGGGGCATTGCAGGAAACCTGGGTTTTGGGGTGAGGCTTCAGTGAGATGTTTCAGGGTTTGGAGAGCTCTGCAGTGGAACCCCAGTTTGGGGGTGGCTGCAGAGAAACACAGGGCTTGGGGGGATGGCTGCAGTGAAACCTGAGGTTTGTGGGCTGGGAGGCTGCAGAGAGACCCGGGGCTGTGTGGCAGAGGAATTGCAGTGAGTGAGAGCCGGGATTTGGGGGGGCTGTGGGTGCAGTGAGGACCAGTGTGGTAAAGGTGGGACCATGTGTGACATGGGACCCCCCTCTTTGCTGGAATGATCAGGCTGTGACTGGGAGCTTCTCCTCCTCCTGGGCTGGGGTCCAGGGAGGCAGTGGTGACCTGTCCCTGCACACAGCGAGCTCTGGGGCTGTGCCCCCCAATGAAGGGACTGCAGAGGGGGCTGTGGGTTTCCCTGGAGCAGGGCCAGCCCAGGAACTGCCCCCAGGGAGCTCCTGCCCCGTGGATGCTCCCTGCAGTCACACCCGTGGAACCAATGTCATTCTCCTCATGCCAAGCTGTGTCTTGTTTTTGGCTACTTTAGCCTTGGGAAAGTGGCTGATCCAGCACAAATCTCAGTACTGGGTCACCTATTCCAGCTTTGACTTAGGCATTGAGGCTTGGCATGCTCTGTGCCCTTTGCAGCTTCCAAAGCTGGGTTACCTTGTCAGGCTCACAAATGGGGCTGGAAGGGACCTTAAAGCTCCCTCCCTTACAGCAGGGACACCTTCCACTGTCCCAGGCTGCTCCAAGCCCGGTCCAGCCTGGTCTGGAACACTTCCAGGGATCCAGGGGCAGCCCCAGCACCTCTGGGCACCCTGTGCCAGGGCCTGGCTGTGCCTCAGCCTCTGAGCTGTGCCTGGCAGAAGCTCTCTGGCCACACACCATCGGTTTGGAGAAGAGCCAGTGGATTTGAGGGAATGTGGAGGGGGCAGCATGTCCCCAACAGGGAAGGAGCCTGTCCTTGGAGAGGAGCTGGTGTCCCTGGAGCTGGCAGAGCAGGAGCACAGGAGCTTCGTGCAGGATGATCCCCAGCCCTCTCCAGCCCTGGCTGGGTCTCTCCTGCCGTGGAGTCAGGAGTGCAGATGGGTTCAGTTTGCAGTGTGCACGTTCCTGCTGGCTGGGGGCGAGGCAGGAGTGTGCTGGTGCTGTGCCAGGCTGGCAGGGGCAGAGAGGGAAGGGTTCTCTGGCTGCTGCTGGAGGGACACTGAGGAGCTCCTGAGCCCGAGGAAGCCGTGCAGCACAAGGTGCAGCGCTGGCAGAGAGGGGGTCACAGTTTAATGGTGCCAGAGAGGATTTCCTGGGGGTGCTGTGCCAGGAGCTGGACACGAGCCCAGGTGTGCCCAGATGTGCCAGAGGCCACTGGCCCCTGGGCTGTGCCAGCTCTGGGGTGGCAGCAGGGCCAGGGCAGTGCCCGTCCCCTGTGCTGGCACTGCTGGGGCACCTCCAGGGCTGGGGCAGCTCTGGGCCCCTCCTGACACGAGAGACCTGCAGGGGCTGGAGCTGGGCAGGGAATGGAGCCCCAGGAGGGGCTGAGGGAGCTGGGCAGGGAATGGAGCCCCAGGAGGGGCTGAGGGAGCTGGGCAGGGAATGGAGCCCCAGCAGGGGCTGAGGGAGCTGGGCAGGGGCTCAGCCTGGAGCAAAGGAGGCTCAGGGGCCCTTGTGGCTCTGCACAAGTCCCTGCCAGGAGGGCACAGCCAGGGGGGGTCGGGCTCTGCTCCCAGGGAACAGGGACAGGACAAGGGGAAATGGCCTCAGGCTGGGCCAGGGCAGGCTCAGGGTGGACATCAGGAGGAATTTCTGCATGGAAAGGGGGCTCAGGCCTTGGCAGGGGCTGCCCAGGGAGGTTTGGGGTGCCCATCCCTGCAGGTGTCTAAGGAAGGCCTGGATGTGGCACTGAGTGCTCTGGGCTGGGGACAAGGTGGGGATCAGGCACAGGCTGCACTCGAGGGTCTGGGAGCTCTTTTCCAGCCTCAGTGATCCTGGGATTCTGTGCCTGTAACACTCCTGCAGCAGGGAATTCTTTGGCTGGAGGAAATATCCCTAAACTGGGAACAGAGGGACCAAATCCTGCTCTGTGGGTGATGTGTCCCAGCCCTGCCTGGCAGCTGCTGAGGCTTCCCCTGAGGCCGCACAGATGCCAGCTGTGTCTGCTCCAGCTCTTGGGACTTGTCAGCCTGGCCCAGGTGATGGCTGGTCCTGGCAGGCTGGAGGTCTCAATATCCAATCTCCAGTGCTTGTTTTGAGGCCATGGAGCTGGATTTGTGTGTCCACATGCCAAGGGAGAAGCAATCCAGGCACTCTGCTCTGGTTGGGTGTTGAATGTCCTCTGCCCAACCCCAACCCTCTGTTACTGTCAGGTGTGGGGTGTTCCCTGCCAGGACAGCTGCAGCCAGGCCCTGTTCCTGCTTTGCTTCCTCTGCTGGAGAGGTGTCCAAGGAAGGCCAGGTTGGACGGTGCCTGGAGCAAGCTGGGACAGTGGAAGGTGTGCCTGTGTTGGAATGGGGCAGCCGCTGCTTCTCTGGGAATAACATCCCAGCCCCTCACAAGTCTCCCAGGGAAGAATTCCCACACAAGCTCAGGGACTGATGGCTTTGGAGGTTGCCTCTGGTGTCCCTCAGTTGTTCAGAGCACAGAGCTGATGTGATGGCACATACAAACATCTCCCCCCATCCCTCCTCTCCTCAGAGCTTGGGGTGTTCACCTGGAGAGGAGAAGGCTTCAGGGAGAGCTTAGAACCACTTCCAGGGCCTCATGGGCTTCCAGGATGGGATAGTGGGAATTAGGAATTCCTCCCTGTAAAGGTGGACAGGCCTCGGCACAGGATGTCCAGTTCTGGGATGCCATGATCCAGGCCATGTGGAGCAGGGTGGGTGGTTTCCAGCCAGGAGCCCCGAGCTCTGCCCAGCTCCTGCTGCCTTCCATGGAATCATAGAATCATCATGGTTGGAAAAGACCTCCAACATCCTCAAGTCCACCTCTCACAAGAAACATTTTCACCCGAAACCAGGCAGCAGCTGTTTCAGTTTCACACTACTGCAGAAAACCACATGATTTACAGGAAAGCAGTAGCAGCTCTCCCACAGCCCCCATAAAAGGGGGTACAGCTTCCCCCAAAAGAACCAGAGCTGTTTGGGCTGTGCTGGACTTCTCCAAGCACGGGAGCTGTGGGGCCCGGAGGGGGAAGGTAGGGAACAGGGATGGGGATGGGGATGGGGATGGGGATGGGGATGGGGATGGGGATGGGGATGGGGATGGGGATGGGGATGGGGATGAGGATGAGGACGGGATTGGGGATGGGGATGAGGACGGGATTGGGGATGGGGATGAGCTGCGGGGCTGGGAGCCGGGAGCAGCCGGGACCGGGATCTTGTTGCTCTCCTGCCTCCTGTTCTTCCCTGTGCTTTGCCAGGGCAGGGGAGGTGCCAGGGCAGGGGAAGAGGGGCCTGAGGGCAGCGGGCGGGCGCTGTGCGCTCCCCGCGTGGGCTGCAAGAAGCCGCCTTTGCTGGCACCGCTTTGGGGAGCTCGGGGGAGCCGTGTGCGCTGCGGGGGCTGAGCCGGGACGGGGCCGGGCAAGGAGCGGCGGGGGAAGGCGGGGAGGGATGCGGGGCATGCGGGGGCACAGGGAAGGCTGCAGAGCCGCAAAGGCTGTCCCGAGAGCCGGCAGCGGGGCCGGCCGGGCACAGGAGCCGAGCGGAGCCCCTGCCCCGCCGCCAGCCCGTGCCCGGCCGGGAAACGCTGCCCGCAGGCGGCGCCGACCCTGCCCGGCCCGGGCACCCGCAGCCCCGCGGTGGGGCCGATGGCTGCGCTCCCCTGAGGGCAGGAGCCGGGGCATCGTTCCTGCTCCTGCCCATGCAGGGAGGGTGGCGTTCTGCTCCCTTACAGTCTAAGCATCGCCCCCCAGAGCGCTCTGGTCCCTGGGACAGCCCCACAGAGGCAGCCAGGTGTTCCCAGAGCCCCTTTCCCTGGGGCAGGGCTGCGCAAAACACTCTCGGGGGGCTGTTCCTGTGAAACGGGCTGCGGGCATTCCCATGGCAGGTCCTGCTGCCAGCCTTGCTGCTTCCAAGGAGGAACTGGATCCCAGTTATGCCCTGAATGTGCTCAGTGCCTCTCTGCGGGCACTGACACCCTCACATGGGGCTTTTTCCCTATTCCTGCAGCACTGGGAAGCCGCGCAGGGAGTGCCAAGGGTGCCTGGGGGCAGGTTCAGGGTGTGGCTGGGCTGGAGTTAATGTTATTCAGGGCAGCCTCTGGCTCCTGAGACTGAACCAGTCCTCACAGTGCTCCAGGGGGACAGAATTTGGGAGGGAACAGGGCTGGGACAAGTGGCTCAAGTGCACGAGCTCCAGCAGTGACCCTGAGCCAGCAGTTCCCATCCTGAGCAGCCGCCCTGCACTGAGGCTCTGCTGCCCAGGGAGCAGCTGGACATGTGCCTGTGAAAAATGTCAATCACTTGTTTCTAGCATTTTAAACATTTAATCGTGATAAAATGGTTATAAAAATAGTAATAGAATTAGAGTAATAAAAATTTGAACAATTGGGATTAGGACAATAGGAGACAATAAAACCAAAGAGTTACAGATGGTCCGGGTACCTTTTTCTGGGCAAAATAAGCCCAGAAAAGGAAACACATTAACAGAGGATTAACCCTTAAAAGTAATAGCACGTTGCATATTCATACACCTCATCCATGATGCATAAATTCCATTCAAACACAGGATTCTGTCTGGTCAGTGTCAGCTTCTTCCTCTGAATCCTGATAGCATCTTCAGGCGTGAGCGAGGCAGGAAGAAGTTCGTTTGTTCTGATAAGGGAGCAATAAATTAATTTTCTCTGAAAGATTCAGGTGTCCTGTGGCTGCTATCTGGTGCGAGTACCTCATTCCTTTCTTGAAAGAAACATCCCACATACACAGTTTCTATTTTAACTACAAAACTTACATTTTAACTGCAGAGCTACGGCCCACGAGCTGCTGGGGGGGCTCGGTGCCTGCTGGGATCCGAGCCCAGCGCTGCCTCTCCCCGCTCTGCGGGGCCCTGAGCTTCCCCCCAGCAGCAGCTGCGCGATGGGGCAGTGCTGGGACAGGGCCCTGCTGCCCCCCTGGCAGCGCTGCCCCCCCGGCTCTGCCCCCTGCTCGCCTTCTCTGCTGCCCCCAGAGCACAGATGCTCCCTGCACAGCCTCCCACCCATCGGCAGCCCCAGGTCCTTCTCCCCAGGGCTGCTCTCAGTCCATTCCCTTCCCAGCAGTGTCTGTGCCTGGAATTGCCCCAGCCCAGGGGCAGCGCCTGCACTTGGCCCTGGTGACCCTCAGGGGCTTTGCTCTGTCCCACCTCTCCAGCATGTCCAGCTTCCTTCTGGTGGGGGAACGTGGATGGAGGTGCCAGGGGAAACCCTGCTCTGCTCACCTCCCCAGAAGAGCCCTGAGGAGTCTTTGCTGCCTGGGCATTTCTCAGTGGAGGAGAAGGGTTGGCCTCCAGTGCTCCCTGGAATGAATCTGCCGTGCTCATGGGTTGCCTTCTGCTGACTCTCTGCTCTTCTCCTTTAGGTTTTGGGGCCTTTCCTTCCTGCTGCTCTTCCTCCTGAGTCCCCAAGGGGTTCCCACCTTCTTCTCCACACCCACCGTGTACCCCAGGCCTGCCACTGCCCCTGTGCTGTGTCCCCTGAGCTGGGGCCCTCGGCTGCCCGTGTCTGCTGGGAAGCCAAGGCTGGGAGCAACGGGAGCATCTGCTGTGAGGTGGGTGAGGAGAATCAGAGCCCACAGCCCTTGCACACATTGCCCAGATCTGCAGGGATTCCAGAGGGAAAGCTGCCCCTGAAGGCTCTGGAAGGGTGCCGGAGCCCAGCCCAAGCCCCTGGGATCAGTACCTGAGCTGGTGACAGGGCTGTAGCCTTGGTGGGACAGAAGCTGATTGCTCAGATGGGATTTTTGTAAGGAATAAATCTCTCCAGTATCCAAGTGAACTGAGACTGGGACAATTCTCGGAGTTGTGTGAAAGAGTCAAACACCCAGAGGTTTAAAGGCAGGTGCCCAGTTAAAGGTTTGCAGGCACTTTTCCACCTGTCACCAGAGATTTTGAACTCAGGGGCTCTGTGGTGGCTGAAGCCAAGACTGCCACCAAAGGGCACCTGCCTGATGAGACCCTCTGTGCTAACGAGCAGCAGATCACAGAGGGCACCTCTCTGAGTTGAGTCCCAGCATTTCCAGTCACTTCTGATGGGTCACCAGGATGTCCCAGGCACAGCTGAGGGCAGGGACAAGGTGGATTTTTCCCCTGCACTGGGGTGGGCCCCTGAGGGTGCCAGGAAGCAGCAGCTCCTGGGAAGGGGCCAGAGAGGGGCGAGGGAGGGGCTGCGCTGGCAGCTGGAGCAGGAGCACAGCTCAGAGCCCCTGGGGGGCGTGGGGGGAGCGTGTCTGGGGAGTGTGGGGTGCCCATGGGGGGAGTGTGTGAGCGCTGCCTCCGGGTGCTGGGAGCAGCAGGCTGGGCCAGGCAGCCAGCAGGGCAGCCCCGGGCTGGGCAGAGGGTGCAGGATGCAGGCAGGGCTGTTGGATGGGCAGAGGGGCTGGGCCAGGGAGCCAGGAATGCCCCCGGCTGTCTGCACTTGTGGATGGAGGAGTTCTGCTGGGAGGATGTGGGCGATGCTGAAGGCAGCACCTTGTCCAGGACAGGTTGTGTGGCTGAGTCACTGTGTGTCTGTGTGTCTGTGTTTGTGTCTCTGTGTCTGTGTTTGTGTGTCTGTGTTTGTGTGTCTGTGTTTGTGTGTTTCTGTGTGACTGTGGTCACAAGGGTTTTCAGGATGAAGAAGAGACGAGAATGTTGACTCCATGGTCAGAAGGCTTGATTTATTATTTTATGATATATGTTACATTAAGACTATACTAAAAAGCAATAGAAAGGAAAAGTTTCTTCAGCAGCTAGCTAAGCTAAGAATAGAAAAGAATGAATAACAAAGATCTGTGTCTCAGACAGAGAGCAAGAGCCAGCTCTGCCATGAGTGGTCAAGAAATCCAAACACCCACAGGAGACCAATCACCTGTTGCATTCCACAGCAGCAGATAACCATTGTTTACTTTGGTTGCTGAACTGCAGCTTGTCACAAGGAAAAATCCTAAGAAAGGATTTTTCATGAAAGATGTCTGCGACATGTCACCTTTTTTTATTTAGTTAAATTAAAAGGAAAAAGTGTTTGTAATTTTCTCTGCTGTACTCATGCCAAAGAAAAAGACAAACACTTGACAGGTTATCTGTTGCCAATCAAACTCCACTCAAGTGCTCCTGTGGAATGCACTGGGAATTTCTTCACCTGTAGAACATAAAATTCTATCATATTACTAAAACAATTCTATAATATAAGAAAATGCAAAAACAATGCAAAGAAAATTCAAGTCCAAGCAGCTGAGTTTCAGGAAAAGTCCATGGCTTGAAGATGTTCCTCTTTGCCATATCTGAAAGTTTCTTTTGGTCCTGAAACAGGCTTGCTACAGAAAGGTCCATCAATATTTATCAAAAGTCCATTGACAGTCTTCAAACAATTTTGAGAAAATTAGAAAATTTCTGAAATGTCTTGCCACAGCTCTTCATTGAACAACTTGGGCTGAAGCCAATCCCTGGCTCCTCAATGCCTCTGAGCTGCTGCCAGCTCTTTCACCCTTTTTTATTCAATTTAAATTTTTTTTTTTGTTTGTTTGTTTGTTTGTCTTGTCGGAAAGAGCAGCAGCAGCAGCAGAGGAGCCAGAGAGAGGCCCTTGGGGGCCCTGGCCCATGTGGAAGGATCAGGAACCCCAGACCTGGCCCACTGAAAGGTGGCCCAGGACCAGAAGGGGGAAGCAAAGCCCCCAAACTCAACAGGAGGCCGGGAGGTGGCCCTGGCCCAAGCAACCAAGGCAGACAGCCCAGGCCCAGCCCCCGAGGCAGGCTCTGCATTGGCACAGACCCGCACCCTGCTGCCAGTACAATGGCAGAAGGGGTGACCAAACGCTTCCTTTCCCCAAAATCACCGAGGCATGCCGGCAATGGGAAGACAGAAGCTGTCCCGAGAAACTTCGTCTCGGGTCTGGGGATGTCCTTTCCCCACAGCAGACAAGCGATGCTCGCTTCCTGCTGTGCCCTCTGCCTCTGCAATGCAAATGCAACAGGTGTTCCTCCCATCTGCCTCACGGCACCACAGCCACCCCCTCTGGGCTGGGGACCAGGGGCAGAACTCTCGGGACCCACCTTCCCCTCGCCGCTGGGGCGCGCGAGGGGCGGCAGAGAGATTCGCATCCCCCAGGGGGAAACCCCGGACCAAACACCCCCCAACCCGCCAAGAATGCTGATCTTGAAAACAGGCAGCCGGGCTGCGCCCACAGCCAGCTGTCGGGCCATGCCTCCTCCACGGAAGGACAGGCTGACGCCCTCTTCCCCTGTCCCAGCTCCCCCCGTAGGGGCAGCCCCGGGACAACCCGAAAAACTCGGGGAGGAAGTCACGCTGGATGCAGGAGGCGCCTCTGCTGCTGCCGCCGGCTCCAGGGCAGCCTCTGACGCGGACATGGAGAACGGAGTCCCCGCAGGGGCGGGCAGCGGGGCCGCCTGGGGAGGCGGCGGGGGCGGCGGGGGCGGCACGGGGTCGGCAGCATCTTCTGCGCCGGACTCTGACATCGGCCGCGGAACCGCAGTCGCAGAAGGCGGCGGGACGGCCGGGGGGAGCGGTGGATCGCTGTTGCCCAGCAACATCGGCGCAGCCGCGGGAAGCGGTGTCTCTGAGATAGATGCAGGCAGGGAAGCTGGCGGAACCGCGGCTGGAGCGCCCACAGGCTCCCCCGGAGGGGCGGCCGCGGGACGGGCCGCGCGGGGAACCGCCCGCACCCGCGGGGCGGGTTGGGGCGGCGCTCGGGGCGCTGGCCGGGGCGGTGCCCGTGGCGCTGGCCGGGGCAGTGCCCGCGGGGCGGGTTGGGGCGGTGCCCGTGGCGCTGGCCGGGGCGGTGCCCGCGGGGCGGGTTGGGGCGGTGCCTGTGGCGCTGGCCGGGGCGGTGCCCGTGGCGCTGGCCGGGGCGGTGCCCGCGGCGCTGGGCAGGGCAGCACCGCCCACTCCCATCCCCCCTGAGAGCAACGGGAGGGGGGAACAAACGGCTCCGTCTGAGCATGCTCCGAAGACGCAGTAAAAAAAACTTCGGCTGCGGGCGAAACTTCGCCTCTGCGCTGTGGTTCAGGGGGGCTGGAAAGCAGCAGAGCGTCCCCCTCCAAAGGGTCTTCCCCCGGAATTGGGGGGAACAGGGCTTTGTCCTTGCAGTTAGCAATCCAGGGAAAAACAGCTGCTCTCCGTTTCAAGACTAGAAAGAGCTTCAAAAAGGTTGGATAAATCGAGGGGCATCCGAACCCCCGGTATAAAAAGAATTGGAAAATGGAGCCCATACACTCCCAGACAAACACATCGAGGGCATATAGCACATTCGTAAAAAACCCAAAGAGCTTTGCCCATCGAAAAAACTCATAGAGATCTGTCTCCAACAGGAGAATTCTGTCCTCTTCACCCCATTTTTGCCAGAGGGCAATAAGTTTCTCCTCTGAAGGGGAGAATGGAACCTCATCCTCTAGGTGAGAAGTCCTCCAGATGAGCAGCCACAAACTGCGAATGGCCTCATCTTTAGGAGGGGAAAAACCAACAGTACCTTGTGACAGTGTCCAGGACTCTCTGGCTATCTGCATGGTTCTGCTGAGCTTTCCGAACATCTTCCTGGAGGCTTTTCAGAAGGTTCTCTTTGTGGTCAGCCTTGCTGTGAACTCTGTCCAAATTCGGATCTTCAGTTCTTCAGCTCCTGGCTAGAATCCACTTCTGTGGTCACTTGTGAAGCAACCATCAATGCCACATATTCGGGGTTTACCCAGTGCAGCAATGCTCCTCTGTTGTTCTCACGAAGTGATGATTGTCCTCCTCAGTCGAGGGTCACCAATTGTGACTGCGGTCACAAGGGTTTTCAGGATGAAGAAGAGATGAGAATGTTGACTCCATGATCAGAAGGCTTGATTTATTATTTTATGATATATGTTACATTAAGACTATACTAAAAAGCAATAGAAAGGAAAAGTTTCTTCAGCAGCTAGCTAAGCTAAGAATAGAAAAGAATGAATAACAAAGATCTGTGTCTCAGACAGAGCAAGAGCCAGCTCTGCCATGAGTGGTCAAGAAATCCAAACACCCACAGGAGACCAATCACCTGTTGCATTCCACAGCAGCAGATAACCATTGTTTACTTTGGTTGCTGAACTGCAGCTTGTCACAAGGAAAAATCCTAAGAAAGGATTTTTCATGAAAGATGTCTGCGACATTTCTGTGTCTGTTTTTGTGTGTCTGTGTGTCTATGTGTCTGTGTTTGGGTCTCTTTGTGTCTCTGCAGTATCTGGGATACACAGTCAGCTTCAGGGTTGATCCTGCTAACAGGAAAGCAACAGGCACATCCAGGGTGCTGGGAAGGAGACCATGGCTCTGGTGCCATCCCTGACTCCAGCAGCCGGGTGGGAGCACTCCCCAGGGCCACAGCTGCTGCAGAGCCTCTGCCAGGAGCCTGGGGCCCCTGACAACACCTTCACCTTAGGGTGAAGCAATACACAGAATAAATAGATTCCACAGCCTGATGTAGTTGTGAAGTGGGTATTGTCAGTGCCTGGCACAAGCGAGATAGCTCTCATGAAAACCAGTGCCCTGAGCTCTGAGCTACCTTGTTATTCACAAAGGTGTTCCATATGCAATACACGACACAACCTTTCCATGCATGTTCACCTCTGGCCCTGCCTGTCCTCGCCACGCATGGTAATTAGATCCACTCCCTTCTGGGCATGCGTTGTTCATGGTGGTGGTCACACGGGGTTCTGTTGGTGGTCTCTGAGTCTGAAGGCCGTGGTCTTCCTCATGACTGACCTGTTGAACTTTTCCCCTCTACGTGCCCACTGTGGTCCCCTGCTGCTCATCTGAGTATGTCTGTAGATTTTGATCAGCTTGGAGACAGAGGAGCTCTTTTAGCTAGTTTTCTTCCATTCCTTGGTCTTCTCCCAGTATTGTTCTTTATCACAAGAAGCTTCAAAAATTTGCGTTTTCCTCTGCCCATTGTACCATGGTAGAGGTTACTTAAGTGAAAGGTTAAAATTCTACAAGCTAAAACTTAAAGGCTTAATTCATATTGCTCACATAAGTGAACTCCCAAGACCTCCATTTCAAGGGAAAGTCTCTTCTTCCTCCACAGCCATGGCTTCACAGGAGGACACACAGGGGGGGGATGCAAAGACACAGCTCCTGGCAGAGGCATTCCAGAAGGAAGGGCTGGATGCTGGATACTGGCTGCCCAAAGCTTCACAGATCCTGGGAATCGAGTGCAGAGAAGCCCTGCAACATCTGGAATACGAAGACTACCTCAGGCTGGAGTGTGAGGTACAGCACCCCTGGGAGAAAAAGGCACTCCAGAAACTCCTGAAAATAAAAGATGACAAAACGACCATTAAAGAGGTGCAGAAGGAGCACTTGGAGAAGACAAAGCAAAGACAGGAAGAGGCCAAACAAGCTCTGAAGGATCTGACAGAAATGCTCAACAGCCGCAGCCACAGCCAGGATGCTCTGAGGGAGAAAGCAGAGACTCTGTGGCAAGCCATGGAGATTCCCAAAGAGTTCTGGCCACCACCAAAGAAACCCTTGGCAGATATGCTGGAGAGCATCCAGAAGCAGCTGGAGCGGCAGGAGCTGTCAGCAGGCAGGAGGGAGAACATCCCTGACACGGAGGTGCTGAGGCGGGCGTCAGCGGGACTGGCCCTGCAGGGCATCTACAGAACCAGCAGACCTGAAGATGTGCTGGCAAAGCGAGAGCAGCTCCTCAGGGTTCCTGAGGGATTCCAGCTCGCCGGTCCCGAGCAAGGATCGCTGCTTGAGAGGAAGGAGTTCTCCTCCTCTGCAGCAGAATCCACTTTCACCAAGTCCATGGAGCAGCTGGGGTTCAGCATGAGCGTTTCTGCCAAATCCTCATTCTGGGGGATTAATCTGGGAGGGAGTGTAGATCACAGCGGCTCCTTGCAGTCACAGGACACCCACCAGTCCCGCTCTGAGCAGAGCTACTTTTGCACCACCAAGTACCAGTACATCCCTCTGGCCTCCTGCTACTTCCAAAGGCATCAGCTTCGCCTCTCGGATGCCGCTCTGCGGGAGCTGCAAGACATGGAGCAGCTTTTGAGCTTCAGTCAGGAAGAAGACAGCCCCACCTTGGTGAAGATATGTGAGAGCTTCTTCAGCAGGTTTGGGTCCCACATAAACCAGGGTCCCCTCCACTTTGGGGGGATATTCTGGTGGAAGGCGTCTACAGAAGGATTCCGGGCTGAGCAGCGCGAAGAGGTGAAGCGACAAACGTCTGAAGCACTGAACAGCTTTGTTGGGGCCAGCTGGGGTGGCTTCGGGGCCAGTGTAGAAGGGACCCTGGATGTTTCCAAATCCAGCTCACAGGCTTCTGTCCTGGGGAGAGCCGGAGAGAGTTCTCATACAGCAATTCAGCTCTACGTGGTCAACACAGGCGGCCCAGCAGACACAGCTTCCCTTCCTCAGTGGAAAACAGGGCTCATGTCTGATAACACAACGTGGTGCGTTATCGACCGTGGCTTTGAGCTGATCCCAGTGTGGGACATTATCCTGTGCAATCACTGTGGGGATTTTAAGTCTGTTGGTCAGATGAGCAGAGCCCTCAGGGCTGGGTACAAAGTGCTGACGAATCAGAGCCTTGGCATGACTTTTGGAGAGGAACTGGGCAGTGCAGTGCAAGAGGCCAGAGATTTCATGGGGACTGTGAAGGCCTGGGAGGTGACAGTGGATGAAGAGAAGCTGTTCATGCTGATGGAGCTAAAAGATTATTTGAGTGCAAAAACCAGGAACCCCAGTGTGTGGATCAACGTGTGCCTGTCAGACAAAGCCCTGCAGGACTTCCTGGTGAACACCGTGCGGAGCTGCCAGGAGTCAGCTCCAGAAAACACCACCACTATCAAGGTAATGTTGAGGAGCCTCCTGAATCCTCATATCTACTCTGTCAAGGACTTCCCTGAGGCTTCCTTCATTATGCAATGGGTCTTCCAGACTGAGCACCCGCTTCCCAGATCTCCCAAAGTCTCTGAGCTTCAAGAGCTCATCAAAACACTGCAGCAAATGAAGGAGCACATCCATGCTGTCACCTACGCACCAGGAAGCTCTGCTCCTGACGTTCATGAAGCAAAGATAGAAGCCACCCTGACCAGCAGCCTGGCCATTTATTCCTTACTCCAGTCTCTCCAGGAACAGGCTCAGAAGGACATGGAACTGTTGGTGCTCTTGATTGTGACCAGCACAGGCTACCAGGTGGAAAGCAGCAATTTTCAGCACCTCCTTGGACACCCAGAAATTCAGTACATGGCCAAGGAAATGGAAGCAGCACATGAGGAGTACACGAACCTGAAGGAGCAAGATGCGGACAGAGCTGAGGCATTCCTCCTGCTGACGGGTCTGACTGTGACACCAGAATGTCAAAAGCTGTCCCCTGAGCAGAAAAGGGAGCGTTTAGTTTTCATGGAAGATCACATGAAAGGCTTGTGGTCCCCACGGATAAAGAATCTCCTCCAAAAGCACAGTGGAGACGAAGACTGGGAGAAGCTGGAACGTGACTTGGACTCCTTGATCAATGCGTGCTTGGATGACAAATGGGATGAACAGAGGATGCAGAACATACTCAGAGATCTGGAAGACACTTTTTCAACACCAGAGCCCCCCAGTCAGTCCCAATCCAAGTCAGACAGCAGTGAATCCAAAGAAAGTGAAGCCATTGCAAACCAGGAGTTCCTCCAGTTGCTCAAGCGCCTTGGACTGGAAAGTCACTATCCAAGGAAAATGGGGATGGGAGATTTCCGCACCATCTGCAAGACATCTCTGCAGGACGGCCAGCCCAGCCAGGACAAGGAACTGCCATTGTACTTCTTGCAAAAGCTGTTAACTGTGGATTACCAGGTGAGATACCTGACTTGCTGGGATGACAGCAACCCAAAACTTTTAGCCCTACCACAAACCACAATCAAAGACCGCAAACGCTCAGACACCTTTGAACAGTTTTTTGATGATTTGGAGGAAGCAGCCCATGAACATGCAAGCAGGGACAGCCATGTGCACCCCATGGACCTGCAGATGGCCATTTTCCATTGTGCTGATGACTTCCTGAGACAGTCCCTGGCAACCAAGCTGGCGTTCTGCCAACTGGCGCTGCCTCTCCTGGTGCCCAACCCGAGCACTTCACGCATCGAGTTCCCGCTCTACACCCTCAGCCAAATCCAAAGGAGCTGGAAAGAGGTGGACAAGTCAGGAAAGCAGGCCCAAGCAAAGAGTTTCAGCAACAAACTCATCTTTCAGGCACAGACACCCATCGTGTCCTTCATCCGCATTGGCAGCTCGGCCTCCTCTTCCAAGTCCCAGCTCCTGAACGCTCTGCTCAGCAAACGCAAACACGACACTTTCTTCCACCGCCACTGCAGAGGCAGCACCAGAGAGTGTTTGCTGATGGAAGGGCTGGTGGAGATCGCCTGGTACTGCCCCGGTGGAAGCCCCAATGACACCTTTGAGCGCTGCGTGGCTTTCTGTAACCTGCGTGGAGACGCCAGGGATCACGGAGCACAGCTGCAGTTCCTGCAGGAGATATCTGCTGTCAACGTGGCTCTCGTGTCCGATTGGGAGCACATGGACAACAGGGGGAAAAAGCTTCTGCAGGGCCTGTGGCAGTCACAAAGGCCTTTGGTTTGTCTTCTCACAGAAAAGGAAAACATTGCAGCTGGAAAAGACAGCAAAAACATAAAAATAGGGATCAAGAACAGAAACGAAGCAGAACTGATGGACGAGCTGACCAAGACAATTGGGAATCTCCTGGAAGGTTCTAATCCATGTTTCAGCCTGGAGGCCTGCGTGGACAAAGCTCGCCAGCACGGATTTGTAGTGGATGCAGATCAACCCGCGTGTGTGACAGCCAAAGCAAAGGCAAAGGAGCTGGTGGAGCTTCTGAAGAAAAAGAAGCTGTCTGAGATCAAATCCAAGCTGCTTCCACTTCAAGGAAAACTGTGGTACCAGTGGTGCCAAAAGGACAAAGAACTCACTCGCTTGCAGGAGAAGAGGAACAAGAGCGTTGAGCATCATCGGAGCCAAATTGAAAATGAGAAGAAAGCAATAAGAAGAAAGCAACTTGGGCGAGCTTTCCCTCTCAACCCACTGATGAAATCATTCCTTGAGTTTCTCCAGGCCCAGCCAGCAGATACCAAGAAATACTTCCTGCAGTGGATGAAGGTCTTTATGGACGAGCTGTCTTGTGGTCGCCTTGGAGAACTGAGGAGGGACTATCACGAGTTATGGTCTAAAATCCTGTCAAGAAAGAAAGACAAGAAAAATCCAAGGCTGAATGATATGTTGCTGAGTCGCTTGGATGCCCTCTCTGATGAAATCAACGATTCATCCATTGGCCTGGAGCACCTTCTGAGAGAGGTAGGGCAGATTTACGAAGCTCTGGAATTATTGAACTCCAAGAAGGACAATTTTGTCAAACTTCCGGAAATTGCAGTAGAGCTGATGGTTTCAGGGTACCCCGTGGAGCTGATGGATGGGGACGCTTCTTACCTGCCCTTGCGCTGGGTGGGAGCAATCTTTGACAGCTTAATTGAGAGGCTGGGGGACAAACGAGTGTTTGTGCTCTCCGTGCTCGGCATCCAGAGCACGGGCAAGTCCACCCTGCTGAATGCCATGTTTGGTCTGCAGTTCAACGTCAGCGCAGGGAGATGCACTCGCGGAGCCTTCATGCAGCTCATCCCAGTGGGCGAGGAGCTGCAGCAAGACTTGGGCTTTGATTTTGTGCTGGTGGTTGACACAGAGGGACTCCGTGCCATCGAGATGGCCAATAAACAGTCCCTGAACCATGACAACGAGCTGGCCACCTTTGTCATTGGTGTCGGCAACTTGACTGTGATCAATATCTTTGGAGAAAATCCATCAGAAATGCAAGATGTTCTCCAGATCGCTGTGCAGGCTTTCCTGAGGATGAAGAAAGTCAATCTTTCCCCAAGCTGCCTCTTTGTCCACCAAAACGTGGGAGAAGCAACTGCCAAGGAGCAGAACATGGAAGGACAAAGGCGCTTGCAGGAAAAGCTGGATGAAATGACCATGGTAGCTGCTCAGCAGGAATTCTGTGACATCTCCTCCTTCAGCGATGTCATTGGCTTTGATGTGAACACCCACATTCACTACTTTGCTCACCTGTGGGAAGGAAACCCCCCAATGGCACCACCCAACCCCAACTACAGCCAGAACGTCCAGCAACTCAAGAGCAAAATCCTCCAGGCTGCCAAGAAGCAGTCACAGAGCAGCATTTTGAGGCTCTCAGGCCTGAAAGATCGTGTTAGTGACCTCTGGAATGCTTTGCTGAATGAAAACTTTGTTTTCAGCTTCAAGAATTCCCTGGAGATTGCTGTGTACAGGAAACTGGAAAGTGCCTTTAGTCAGTGGACCTGGGTGTTGAGGAAACACATCTTAGATGTACAAATGAGACTGGACAACAAAATTCGGAATGGGGACTTGCAGAATGTCACCAGAGAATACCTTGAAGGGCTGGTGAAAAAGACAAGTGATGCCATTGAGAAAAAAGTGGAAGAGTATTTCAGGGAAGACAAAGACCGGGAGATACTGGTCCAGTGGAAATCAAGCACAGAGCTGAAGCTGAAAGAACTCAAAGAGACTCTTCTTCATGAAACAAAAAAGAAATGTGAGAATCTCATTGAGCTACAGAAGGAGCAGAAGAAACTGGATGCAAGGAAGTTGGAATATGAAGATGAGCTCCTGAAAAGGAGTCGGGAGCTGGCTGTGACTCTGAAGGGGAAGAGCCTCAGTGAGAGAGAACTGAAGGACAACTTTACTCTTGTCTGGAATGAGTGGATTGCCAAAGTCTCCCGTGCTGCTCGTCCTCCAGAACAGGTGGATATCGATGCAGAAATCGAAGGTGTCCTTGTAGAGCACTTTAAGGAGCCAGATGTCCTTGAACGGATCACGTCTGTTTCCAAAGGCGGAGGATTTTCTTTTGATCCAGAGAAATATATCCTGAAGAAAAAGTATTTCGTCTTTTTCACAGATCCCAGGAGCCTTTCCAATGCTGATGTGATCAACTTTCAACACATCACAGACAAGATTATAGCATGTGTGATGGCAAACATTGCTAAGAAGGAGGAGGAGAAACGCGATTACAGTCGAAATTTTATTCATGAAATACTCAATGAAGTACAGAAAGGTGTCAACTCTGTCCCCAGCAATGGGAAATGTAGTTTTAACAGAGATTACATCATAGATTTGTCGATCTATCTGTGCAAAATAGCAGCAGAAAGGTTTAAAGCCATGCACGAAGCATTCCAAAAGGCAAATGACCCAGCTGTGTACCTGAGCAGCAAGAGAGAAGATTTCTTCCAATGTTTCCAGATTTCCTGCCAAGGAGCCACTTCGATCACAACATTTGCTGTTCTCCTTTGTGACAAGATTGCACCAGCTCTTTGCCGTGCAGTCTATGAGTGGTCAGCTAAAGCCATTGCTGAGGACATGCAGGGTAAATTCCCAGATTTCCAGGGCAGCAGAGCCAATCTGGAAGTTTGCATCCTGAGATACCTGGCAGAACAGGAAAATTTTGAGTATTTCAAGGAGTACCTTTCGTCTCCAAAAAAGTTTTTTCAGAGTTACATTGAGACACAGGTTAGGAGTCACTGTTTAGATGGGAGCAGGATGTTGGGGATGTTTTTAGATTCCTCCCTTGATATTCTCTATCGAAACATCTTGTCAGCTGTTTCTTTATCAACCCAAATTGTCAAAGACAGAGAAGACAGAGAAGACAAAGCCTCTCTCTGGCTGGATGAGTTTTGCAGGGAACTGTCAGAGGTGCTCAGCTTGCCCAGAAGTGACCTGAAGGGCATCGAGCACCAGGAGGTCACAGACATTGAGTTCCTGAGCAGTGCCATGGCAGAAGCTCTGTATGACCTGAGGGAAAGGCTCAAGACAGAATTGGCTGCTGCTGACCTGAGCTCATTTCCAAGGCAGCCTCACAGCATCCTGGTGGAGCATTTTGCAGGGTGCTGGGAGCAGTGTCCCTTTTGTGGCGCTGTCTGCACAAACACAATGCAGAATCATGATGGAGACCATCATCTGGTCTTCCATCGCCCACGAGCTTTGATGGGAGCGACGTGGCCTGGGACAGACCAGCTAGTCATTGATATTTGTTCCAGCCTTGTTACAACTAAACTCAAATTCACGTTTGATAGCACCAAATTGATCCCCTACAAGAAATACCGGGATGCAGGACCTCCTTTTTCCAATTGGAACATTCTCCCTAATCTATCCATGCAGGTGTACTGGAAGTGGTTTGTGTCTCATTTCAGGACACAGCTGGAAGCTTTGTATAATGGGAAATTTCAGGGCAAAGGAGAAATCCCTGAGGCATGGGGGAGTTTTACCAAGCAGGAAGTACTGTCTGATCTTGACAAGTATAGCCCATGTCCACAGAAAAGAAGGAGCAAGAGGTATTTGACAATTCAAACAGCTTTTTATGACATTCTTCACAAAATAAAATCACATTAGGACCCTCTCATGCCACGTAGAAACTATAGTTCCCAATCCTTCCCAAATTTCATTAAATAAGGTACATTACTGCAGCCTTTGCTCATTAACTCATTCCTTTGTGGTAAAGCCAGAATCCTCTTGCCTGTTTGCCATAAGCATTCCCCTCAGCTTTGTCCTAGAGCCAAACCAAACCCATCCTTGGGGCCATCAGCCTTGTGGCCATCCTGAGCCCGAGGGCAGGGACAGGCAAAGGCAGCACTCAAAGCACCCCTTGGATCAGCTGCTGTGAGACAAGAAGGGACAGTGCCCCAGGGGCAGTTTTCCTGCAGCAAGGAGCTGCCCTGCTGGGAGAAAGGGCTGCAGGGCCTGAGGCCAGCTCCACGCTGGCTGCAAGCTGGGCTGCTTGGCTTCTGGGTGTCATCCTTCCCTCCCTCATTGCAGCCTCCTGGATCAGCTGAGGCCGTTCTCCCAGCAGGAGCCGTTGTGCCTGCGGGCTCAGGAAAGCAGCGACACCACTGCCCTGGGGCTCAGGCAGTGCTTTCACTCCCTGTCTCAGGGGTGCTGTGTCTCTGTCCGGGGCAGCCGCTCCTGCTCAGCTGCCTGGGGCTGCTGCCCTTTCCTCCAGCCCTCAGCCCCAGCAGGAGCTGCTCCTGCCCTTGGCCTCTCTGCTGAGCAAAAGCCTTTGGAGTGCCCCATGTGGAGAATCCTGTCAGCCAGCACCTTCCGCAGCAGCCCTCGGGGCAGGGCTGTGCTGCCCAGGCAGGCTGGTGGCACCAGAGCTGTGCTTTGCAGAAGGTGGCACCCGCTGCCTCTGCCCCAGGGAGCCGTGGGGGCTTTTGCTGCGCAGGTGCTGCAACCCCGCTGGGCCAAGCGAGGGCCAGGCCCTTCTGGAGAGCTGCTGAAGGGCTGCTTCAGCCTCATCCCCTGCAGGCTCTCTGTGAAAAATGCATATTGTACGCTTGGCTCTTTGCAGATATTAAAATCAACGTTACATGTGTTAGGTTGGAAAGTTATGCTGTATTAATCTCTTTGAAGTAGTGTGGTAAGTATAAATTTTAGGCTATAGCATAATATAAAATAGAAACTATGTGATGGAAGATACTTTTCTAAGTAGCTCAAGGAATGGATAAGAGAATCAAGAAATTATTCGCAGAGATAACAGCAACAAGACACCAAAAATCACAAGAGATGAATTATTGCCCCCTTATCGGGAAGAACCAGACTTTGAGGGATCAAGACAATTGATTTACAAGATGTGGGGGGGAGTTGACATTAACCAGAAAAGACCCTTTGTTTGAAAATAATTTTTGCATCATGTATGAGATATATGAATATGCAATAGGCTATTGCTTTTAAGGATTAATCCTTTGTTATTGAGGTGTGCTTTTGCTTGGCAGAAGGAGGAAAACATACCCAGACATCTGTAACTCTTTGATTTTATTGTCTTCGATTGTCCTACTCTGATTATCCAAATGCTTATTGCTCTAATTTGTTATTACTATTTTCATAGCTGTTTTATTACTATTAAACTTTTAGATTTTTTAAAACAAGTGATTGGTGTTTCTTTCACTCTCTGCTAATAAAGGAGTTGATTTGGACTGCTCTGTGTCTCCTTTGTGCTCAGGGGAGCCACAGCTGGGGGTGACTCCAGCTCCGTGTGCTGCAGACAGGCAGGGGACACCGGTGTGAAAAATACATATTATATGTATTGGCTTTTCAGAGATGTTGAAATGAATACTGTATGTGTTATGTTGGAAAGTTATACTATGTTAATCTCTTTTAAGTAGTGCTGTGTTAATCTCTTTTAAGTAGTGTAGTAAATATAGTTTTTAAGCTGTAGCATAATATTAAAATTGAAACTATATAAGATACTTTTTGTAACTAACTCAAAAATTTAAAAAGATAACCAAGAAATTCTTCACATTATCCTATCTAGATAAAAAAAACAGTGACACCAAAATCCCAAGAAAATAATTATTACCTCCTTATTGAGGAAAGTCAAACTTCCAAAATCCAAATAAGTGAATTTACAAGATTGGGGGGGGTGGGGGGGGTGGGAGGGGAGGCAAAATAAACAAAAGCACCCTAATTTGAAAAGAATGTTTAAATCATATATAAGATACATGAATATACAATAAACTATTACTTTTAAAGAGTAATCCTTTATTAGCGAAGTGTGCCTTTCAGCAAAAGACCAAACATCCAGACACCTGTAATTCTTTACTTTTTATTGTCTCTTACTCTCTTTTATGATTCTGATTTTTATTATCCTAATTTTTACTGTCCCAATTTTAATTACTATTTTAATTACTATTAAACTTCCAAAAATTTAACAAAAGTAAATAGTGTTTTTCACTTTAGGAAAGACATGCACCCTATGCCCACACCACACGTGACCATCTCCCCTCTTTTCCCCTTGCCTGAGATCCCAATCACCATCTCCCACCACCTCCTCTGGAGGTTCCCGAGCCCACTCCAAGCACCCCTGGAGCCCGGGGGAGCCATCGTGGCCCCTCTGCCTCGCCGGGAGCCAGCAGCGCCCCCTGGAGCCGCGGGGGCGTCACTGCAGCCGCTCTGCCCCGACCTGAGCCAACAGCGCTCCCTGCTGGTGCTGGGTGTAACTGCACCGAAGGGAAATGACCGGATGGGTGAGAAAAGGCTGGGTTTGGTTGCTGGTTTTCCGTTCCTCTTGTTGCTGTCTATTATCAAAGCCTCACAGAAGGGATGGGACTACTGCCAGGCTAAAAGCAATTTATTACTCAGATGAACATGGGCCTCAAAGGCTGTCAGATTTTAAAGGAGTAAATGGTCGGCCGTAGCTCAAAGTAGTCACAAGTTTCTTCAATACAAAGCAATATATTACATTCTAACCCAATGGAAAGTTGCCACAATGTTTATTTTGTTTTTCTAACCTATCACCTTTCCTTAATTCTGCTGCACTGTGGATACTTTTCATCCAATGGGCTGCTATTACACATACACAGTTATACTTCTATTTATAACAGCTAAACTCTTAGCTTACTCTATACAATGACATTACTACACTATAAAACCCTTCACCATCTTACCCAATGCAGTTTCTCACTTACTTAAGGCATATTCTTACTTACAACTACAGAAACATACGTTTATAATTTTTCTGCTTAATGCCTGTGTACTTTTATTTTTACATCAATCCAAGCTTCTTCCAAGGCTGCAAATCAAACCCTTCAGTGTCTGTGGCAGTTTCTATCTTTCCATTTCCTACAGCTGTTGTTGCTTGTCTTGTTATATCTATATCTATGGCTATATCTATGGCTATCTATATCTTTCCTAGTAAAGAGCATGTATTCCTTTCCCCCATATATTTGCCTAGAAGCCCAGTAATTTCAAAATTATAATAATTTGGAGGGAGGGGTTCATCTTTCCATTCCAGGAATGTTCTCACCTTCCTTGGCACATATCTCTCTGCTAAACCAGGACACTCTATCTTTCCACCTTCAAGACAACACTCTCCTGTAGCTCAGGGTGAATAAAATCTTTCAGGCTTTTTTTCCCCTGATAACCCCATGACATCTTTAGGCATTACACCACCATCCTCCTGCTGTACTGGATGATGGTGCTGTGAGAAATAAATCTGTGGGATCTCAGCACATTGTTCCCAATGTCCAGAGATGCCAGGAGAACCCTTGGGGGTCTCGAAAATCCTGGAATGTTGCCAAGAGTGTCTGGTGGCTTGATTTTGATCCATCCACAGAAATAACAAGAGTTTGAGGACAAGAGAATCACTTTAGAGTAAAAGGTGTAAAATAGACACATTTTGAAAGTGAAATATAGTCTTTAAGGTTTTTTAGGTACAGGGGGGTTATGGAGACAAGATGGAGGGATCAGGGCGTGTCTTGTCCTTCTTCTTCCTTCTTCTTGTCCTCCATCTCCTGTGGTGATGTTGGCATTTGGGGATTGGTTTATGGTGAAGGTGCACTTGCCAACATGGGTGAAAAGCATTGGGAAATAAAGGTAAATATTATGTACGTAGATATTAGTATAAAAAGACATGACCGCCCCGTGGGTGGTCAGAGAGTGCCTGTGACTGCTTGCAGATCAGACCTCTGTTGGGCAGACAGAAAATTTTGTAGATAAGAAATAATAAACAACCTGAAGACCGAAAAGCTGAAGAGTCCAGACTCGTCCTTTAAAACGCGTGCCACCCAAGAACCACACTACCCGTGTCGGGGCAGAGACAGACAGCCGAACCCGACATTTGGCGTCCCTGGGTGGGCACCCAGTGGGCACCCGGTGGGCACCCGGCGGACGACCCAGTGAGCTACTCGGCAGCAACCGGCGATCCAGCAGCATCCGGCAGCACTCGCTGAGCCACGGTGAGCTCTGTTGTGCACCTCTTGCACAGGGGCAGCCTTGAAGCTCCGAGTGGGCAGTTCCTGAACTGGACTCATTCCCAGGAGAGCACTGATAACTCCTTGGGAAAACAGCCAGAAAGCAGCCAGCAGAATCTGCAGAAGCAGCGGCCGCAGAGAACACCGCACTCCACCTCCACCGAAGAAAGTTCGTAGCAGGACAGCCCGGATCGGAATCGGAAAAGGCGCCTCCGAATCCATCTCCTGTAACCTGCAGGCCAGAGACCAGGAGCCTTCGGACTGCTCTGACGACAGGAATTCGGTGAGAAGGTCAAGAATTAAGAACATGGGGGGTACACTTTCCCAGGAACAAATAGAAATTCTGTCCGACCTACAGGGCGTGGCAGACACACACACAAGGGGGATCCCAAAGAAAAAGCTTAGAGAATTACTGCTGTGGGTGCGGTGTAATTACCCGTACTCAGAAACACGGTTGTTATTTGAGGTAGGCTTTTGGCAAGAAGTTAACAGACACCTATATTTTCTAGCCACTAATGATGATAAGACAGCCTTGAAATTGCTGTCTTCAGCAAGAATTATGTTAGAGGCGACCTCGACTCAGTTGAGAGGGTCAGCCAGGCAACAAGTTGTTGCGGGTCCCAAAAGGGCGGAGGGACCAGAGCAAGGCTCCAAGCAGAGATTGGCTCTGATCTCAGTTAGCCCGGGGGGAAAGGTGCCCGAGAAAAGGGGACCGGGAGAAATGTCATTGCCTTCAGTCCCACCATCCCGAAAACCCAAGGGAACCCGAAAGCGCCCCGAAACTCCAGAGAGTGCAAGGGTTTCAGACTCTGACTCAGACACAGATGATGCCATTCTACTCCCTGATGAAATAAAGTTTTCTCCTAGCGATATCGAGGAATCAGAGGGAGAGGAGGTGGAAAAAGTGGCGGAGTCGGGGAGGGGGGTTCAAAGGGAACAAGCGGGGAGGGGGGATGCGCTCTCTCGCGGCATGCACGGCGGCGCGGAAGCGGCGGCGGCCGGCGGGGGGGGCGTGGAGGCGATGGGAGACACGGGTTCTGGTGCGGCTTTTGCGAGCACAACGCCGAAAGCAGCGGCGGCCCCATTTAGCGCGGTGTCAAAAATGCGCGGGTCGAGCAAGACTCAAAGGACGGCCGGGGAGGACTTTCAAACCAACGCGGCAGCGTCAGACACGGGCAGCAAGGGCGGAGCAGCTGCAGAGCTCCAGCGAGCTGCCATGGAGGGACGCAGGAGACGCGCGGTGGTGACGTCAGACCCGGAAATCTGGACCCGGAGATCGGCTCGAATTGCAGCGCGAAGGGGGGCACCCGCGGGGGGGGGGCTGCGCGCTTTGGTGGGGGGTGTGGATACAGCGTCAGAAGAGAGCAGGAGAGCACAGATCCCAGAGGCAGAGAAACGAGTACGCAGACGGAGGAGGAAACTCAAGTTGTGAGCAGCGACTCGGAAGAAAAACGAAAAGAATAAAAACTTTGGGGGGTTTTTTCCTTTGTGGCTTTGAGTGGGAGCATGACAATGAAATTTTATAAGGGTGAAGTCGTGAGCTTCATGATGCTCATGCTTTTATCTGTTGCTTTAAGCAATAGAGCAAATCTACCTGTCAGTCAGCCAAAACAAAATGTTTGAGAAGCGTTAGCCCAGGCAGCAAATTTAGAAAGTATCTGCCTGACACATTCGAAACCAGAGAAACCATTCACAGCATGCATGGTTGGGTTGCCAGTGGGCGAATGGCCAATTCCAGGACATTCTCCAGTGGAGATTTCGCAGGTCATTAAAGATCCTGTGAATGAATGGTGTGCTTGGACACATCTTTTACCTGTGGCTTCTACCGAACCGCAGGAACTGGAAATTTTTGGGTCCACAACAATGGAGCTATGCATGAAATTCGAAATTTCGAATGTGTCAAGGGCAAACAAAAGTGTTGATGTCACACCAAATCACGAATATTATAGAAACGCATCAGCCTGGTGCAATCACACTGTGACAACAGCCAAAGGATCAATCCAGGTTCCAGTGCAATTGCCACGTGGGTTGTTTTTAATTTGTGGGGACAGAATTTGGCACGGCATTCCTGCAAATGCCAAGGGAGGTCCATGCAGCATTAGGAGAATTTCAATGTTGTCACCAGATTTGAAAGTGTTAAGAGAGCAAAAACACAAAGAAAAAAGGTCCTTGCAACATTACAGTGCAGACTGTGATGATGAAGTGTACACTTGGGACAAGGCAAGGAGAATTGCAGCAGCAATTTTCTCACCTCAGACAGCGTCGGGGGTGGCCTTGACTCAACTGGACCACATGGGTTGTTGGTTGAGCAAGCATGCTCAATCAGTCTCTCTCGCTTTGAGTGATATGTTAAAAGACGTAAGCAGTGTGAGAGAGGCAACTCTGCAAAACAGAGCAGCAATCGATTATCTATTGCTTGCTCATGGACATGGATGTGAAGAGTTTGAAGGAATGTGCTGCATGAATCTCTCAGATCATTCAAGATCAATTCATGAAAGTATTCAAAACATAAAAGACAGTATAAAGAAACTAGGCGAAGTCACTGGATCATGGATTGATGATTTGGCGGGATTTTTTGATCTTTCTCCCTTATGGAGAGGGTTTTTAAAAATGGGATTTTATATTTTAATAATTCTCTTAGTCCTCATGCTCATCGTCCCATGCATCTTTTTGTGTGTGAGACGTGTCATGAGTCAAGTTGCCAAAGAAGTCTTCTTGGTGCAAACAGAAGGGGGAGATGTGGGATCTCAGCACATTGTTCCCAATGTCCAGAGATGCCAGGAGAACCCTTGGGGGTCTCGAAAATCCTGGAATGTTGCCAAGAGTGTCTGGTGGCTTGATTTTGATCCATCCACAGAAATAACAAGAGTTTGAGGACAAGAGAATCACTTTAGAGTAAAAGGTGTAAAATAGACACATTTTGAAAGTGAAATATAGTCTTTAAGGTTTTTTAGGTACAGGGGGGTTATGGAGACAAGATGGAGGGATCAGGGCGTGTCTTGTCCTTCTTCTTCCTTCTTCTTGTCCTCCATCTCCTGTGGTGATGTTGGCATTTGGGGATTGGTTTATGGTGAAGGTGCACTTGCCAACATGGGTGAAAAGCATTGGGAAATAAAGGTAAATATTATGTACGTAGATATTAGTATAAAAAGACATGACCGCCCCGTGGGTGGTCAGAGAGTGCCTGTGACTGCTTGCAGATCAGACCTCTGTTGGGCAGACAGAAAATTTTGTAGATAAGAAATAATAAACAACCTGAAGACCGAAAAGCTGAAGAGTCCAGACTCGTCCTTTAAAACGCGTGCCACCCAAGAACCACACTACCCGTGTCGGGGCAGAGACAGACAGCCGAACCCGACATAAATCAACCCACAATACTCCATCCCATTTTCCTTCCCAGTAACAAAAAAACATTAATTATAACAAGGTGTTATATATGAAAGTACCATTCTTTGGGTTTTTTTCTTCATTGTCTAATGCATAAATTGGCTACCAATGCTTACAGTATTCAACCAATTGTTTTCCTGCCAAGGAATCTCCACCCACCCCTTTCCCCAGGGTTTCAATATACAGCCCAAAGGGAAGTTCTTCAGAATTCTCCCTTCAGCGGATTGACCCAATCCCATGATACAAAACTACAACAATATAAAATTTACCACTCACACACTCCAGAGCTTGAAACAAGGCACCTGTGTAAGCTCCCTACCCAACAGCCAGCACAGCTTTCAGCACCTTGGGAGGGAGACGACGACAACTCATAATGTGCCTTCCCTTTACCTTTCCTTTCAATCCAATCCTGTGAGGATTTTCCACCATGATTTTGGACAAGTGCACCCTTAATCCCATTCAGTAACTCTGTAAAATCCCAGGGGCCTTGCCCTGATCTCACCAGATCCAGAGAATGGAGGATCTCCCCAAAAAAGTCTTCAGTGAGGGCTGGAGTCCATTCAATCCTGTGAGACCACAGAGTGTCAGAAGCACTGTCCCATCTGATTCACCAGGAACTGTCACCAAAATAAACCCTCTAAACCCCAGTGTGCATTAAGAAGCAGCATCACTTTATTGCAGCAATGGGTGCAGGGGGATAACCCCACCTAAAGCGCCTGCCTGGCTCAAGGGGTTTCAGGGGCTCATTAACCTGAAATATCCATACTCATTACACAGGTGGTTACAGAAGATTCCAGGATCTTCCTTATACGTTTGGGTTTTTTTTTATTTTGCCTTGGTGCCTTCTTGGGGGGTCCTTGGGGTTCCTTGGTGATGTTCCATATATGGTGGTTTTTTTGCCCAGGTTATGTAAAGCTGCCAAAGGTGTTTATGATCCAAATGGGTTGGGGTGATTTCACTTGTTCCAGAGCTCTCAGCATTCCACCACTGTTACATAACTTTCCATTGGCCCTGACTTCTGCATAAGTGATACACAATAAGGCTGGACATCAGGAGGAAATTCTTCCTGGAAAGGGTGGTCAGGCCTTGGGAGGGGTTGCCCAGGGAGGTTTGGAGTGAGTGTCCATCCCTGGAGGTGTCCTAGGAAGGACCAGTGCTCTGGGCTGGTGACAAGGTGTGCATTGGTCATGGGTAGGACTTGGTCTCAGAGATCTTTTCCAACCTAAATAATTCTGTAATTTGCTGTATATGCAGTGTGATTTCACTCAAGTTAATCTATTCCATGGCCTTCCTGGGCACCAACATCAGGGTGATGAGTCTGTACTTCCCTGGATCCTCCTTTCAGCCCTTCTTGTAGATGGGTGTTGCACTGCCCCACCTCCGGTTTTCTGGGACCTCACTGGTGAGCCAGGATGGAAAATAAATGATGGAGCGAGGCTTGGGGAGCCTTTCCATCAGCTCCCTCAGCTCCCTGGGATGAATTTGATCCAGCCCTGTAGATTTTTAAGCGTCTCAGCGGGTCACCAATTGCCTCCTCCTGGATTACAGGGATCTGATCTGCTCCCCATCCCTGGCTGCCTGCTCAGGGACCTGTTTGCCCCCACGATTTTCGGTCTTCATAATAAAGACTGAGGCAAAAAAAGGCATTAAGTACTTCACCCTTTTTCTCCTCTTTGGTGACAATGATCCCCTCTGCAGCCTAAAAAAGGATGGAAATTTTCCTTGGCTCTCATTTAGTTGTTGATATATTTATAAAAATGCTTTTTGTTACTGTGAAAAACACTAATCACTTGCTTTAAAATTGTAAAAGTTTTGACAGAAATAAAATGGGTACAAAAATAGTAATAAAAATTAGAGCAATAAGAATTTGGACAATCAGAGTTAGGACAATAAAGGACAATAAAAAGCAAATACAGACATCTGGATGCTTCCTGGGCAATTAAGCCCCAAAAGCACACACGTTAACAAAGGATTAACCCTTAAAAGCAATAACCTGTTGCATATTCATACATCTCATACATGATGCATAAATTATTTTCAAACAAAGGGTGTTCCCTGGTTATTGTCAACTTCTCCTCCTTAATCCTGTTGGTGCCTCAAAAATGAGAAGGAGGTGGAAGAGAGTTTGTCTTTTCCAATAAAGAGGCAATAATTCTTTTCTTGGGGATTTAGGTGTTTTGTTGCTGTTATCTCTGTGCAAAGAATTCCTTTATTATCTCATAGCTAGTTAAAAAAAATCTCACAATGTCTAATTTCTGTTTTAACATTATGTTATAACCTAAAACGATATTTACCACACTACTTAAAAAAGGTCAATACAGTAACACTAATTAATACAACATAACAACTGCAAAGAGCCAACTATTTAATATGCACTTTTCACATTACCTTTCTTGGCAGTGCCCAGGCTGAGCTTTCACCTTTTCAATTTTCTCTCTGCATGACCTAACGAGATCCTTGCACTCTTCCCAAGCTCCCCGTCGCTTCTTCTGAAAGAGTTCTCCTGAGTTCCAAGCTCCATGTTCAGCCAGGCTGGTCTCCTCCTCCCCCTCTGGCTCCTCTTTTGATGGGCAGCTCCTGTGCCTTGCAGTTTTCCTTCTTAAAGCACGTGCAGCCCTCCTGAACCCCTCTGAAGCGTCACACTTCAACAAGTCCCTGAGAGTGACCTGTGTTTTCGGGGTCCGGAGCACACTTGTTAAAAGCAGCTAAGAAAGAAACGTGAAGGACAAGTCTTTGTTTGGAGATCCAAGGGCTGTCAACCACTTCAAAGAGGGTCCAGAAAAGACTCAGAAGAGTGGAGGGTGCTCTTAAACATGGGGGAAAGGGGGTGGATCTGAGGGAGAAGGGCCAATGGGAACAGGGAAAAGTGGTGCAGGGGAGGGGCAGCAAACCAGAAGAACCAATGGGATGATGGGGCTGAGCCCTGCAGCAAGCTGGAGCCAATAGGGACCGAGAAAGGGGAGAACATTCTGGGGGATCTACATATATGGTGAACAGGGGGCTGGGCTGGGCTGGAACAACTCGGAGAACCAACGAAACTTGAAATATTAACACGTCCCTGCAGAGGCCCCTGGGAGGGAGGCTGCTCTCGCCCCAACCTTAGAGGGAGGTTTCTCCGAGCTCTTTTCTGCCCCTGAACGATTGAGGTCCTGTAGCCTCAGTGCCGGACTTTTGAGCCTCCACACTCCTCAATTAAAGATTATTTCCTCAAGGGACTCTCTGAATCAGTATCCTACACAAGACAAAGCCCATCCCCTGGAAGTTGAAGGTTTTGTTGAAGTTCAAGGTTTCGTTGAAGCCTCTCCTTATTTCACGGAGAATTGAAAATTTCAGTCAATTCGTGGTCACCGTGCCCAGTGTGAAAAATGCGTATTTTATGATTGGCTTTTCGCAAATATTAAAGTGAATATTATATGTGTTATGGTAGAAAGTTATGCTGTATCAATTTTCTTAAGTAGTGTGTTAAATCTAGTTTTAAGTTATAATGTTAGACTAGAAACTATGCTATGTAAGATAATTTTTTAAAAGAGAGAAATGAGGTACTCTCACTGAGATAGCAGCCACAGGACACCCAAATCTTTCAGAGAAAAAGAATTTATTGCTCCCTTATCAGAAGAAACGAACTTCTTCCTGCCTCGCTCAGTTCTGAAGATGCCATCAAGATTAAGAGGAAGAAGCTGACACTGACCAGACAGAATCCTTTGTTTGAATAGAATTTATTCATCGTGTATAAGATGTATAAGTATGCAACAAGCTATTGCTTTTAAGGGTTAATCCTCTGTTAATGTGTGTCCTTTTTGGGGCTTATTTTGCCCAGTAGAAGGTACCAGTCCATAACTCTTTGTTTTTATTGTCTCATATTGTCCTAATCCTAATTGTCCAAATTTTTATTACTCTAATTATATTGCTATTTTTATAACCATTTTATTACTGTTAAACTTTTAAAATTCTAAAAACAAGTGATTGGCGTTTTTCGCAATGGCCTTCCCCTGATTCTTACCCGTAGGCACTCGGCCTTATGGAGGGTCCAAGGCCAGGTTGGACAGGGCTTGGAGCCCCCTGGGATGGTGGAAGTTGTCCCTGCCCGTGCAGGGCTGGGATGAAATGAGCTTTCAGGTCCCTTTTCAGCCCAGCCATTGTTTCAACTGATGATTCAGTGACATTCAGGAGGTGCAAACACGGGATCGCCTTCCTGCCTCCCCCAGAGCTGCAAACATCCCTGCCCAGGGTAGGGCTGGAATCCGCCCCTCACCTTCGGGTACCTCGAGTCCCACAGCAGGAACCCTGCAGTGCTCCTGCAGCCCTGGGGCTGTCACCAGGAGGGCGGGAGCAGCCCCGGGAAGGTGGGAGCATCGCTGGGAAAGTGGGAGCTGTCCTGGGAGGGTGGGAGCATTCCCGAGAGGGTGGGAGCTGCTCTGGGAGAGGGGGAGCATTCCCAAGAGGGTGGGAGCAGCCCCGGGAAGGTGGAAGCATTCCTGAGAGAGTGGGAACAACCCCGGGAAGGTGGGAGCAGCCCCATGAAGGTGGGAGCATTCCCGACAGGGTAGGAGCGTTCCTGAGAGAGTGGGAGATCCTTGAGAGGGTGGGAGCAGCCTCGGGAAGGTGGGAGCATTCCCAAGAGGGTGGGAGCAGCCCCAGCAAGGTGGGAGCAGCCCCAGAAGGGTGGGAGCTGGTCTGGGAGGGTGGGAGCAGCCCCATGAAAATGGGAGCAGCCCCCGGAAAGTGGGAGCATTGCTGGGAGAGTGGGAGCAGCCCCCGGAAGAACGGGAGCAATCCCGAGAGGGTGGGAGCAGTCCCAGGAGGGTGTGAGTAGCCCCATGAAGGTGGGAGAAGCCCCGGGAAGGTGGGAGGAGCTCCGGAAAGGTGGGAGCAATCCCGGAAAGGTGAAAGCAGCCCCGGGAAGGTGGGAGAAGCCTCGGGAAGGGTGGGAGCAGCCCTCGAAAGGTAGGAGCATCCCCAAGAGGGTGGGAGCAGCCCCATGAAGATGGGAGCAGCCTCATGAAGATGGGAGCAGCCTCAGGAGGCTGGGAGATGTCCTGAGAGGGTGGGAGCAGCCCCAGGAAGGTGAAAGCAGCCCTGGGAAGGTGGGAGCAGCCCCAGAAGGTTGGGAGCTGCTCTGGGAGAGGGGGAGCATTCCCAAGAGGGTGGGAGCAGCCCCAGGAAAGTGGGAGCATTCCTGGGAGGGTGAGAACAATCCCGGGAAGGTGGAAGCGGCCCCCGGAAAGTGGGAGCATTCCTGAGAGAGTGGGAGCAGCCCCGGGAAGAACGGGAGCAATCCCGAGAGGGTGGGAGCAGTCCCAGGAGGGTGTGAGTAGCCCCATGAAAGTGGGAGAAGCCTCGGGAAGGTGGGAGCAGCCTCAGGAAGGTGGGAGCAGCCCCGGGAAGGTGGGAGCATTGCCGGGAAGGTGGGAGCAGCCCCAGAAGGGTGGGAGCTGGTCTGGGAGGGTGGGAGCAGCCCCCGGAAAGTGGAAGCATTCCTGAGAGAATGGGAGCAGCTCCGGGAAGAATGGGAGCAATCCCGAGAGGGTGGGAGCAGCCCCGGGAAGGTGGGAACTGTACCAGGAAGGTGGGTGCATTCCCGAGAAGGTGGGAGCATTGCCGGGAAGGTGGGAGCATTCCCATGAAGGTGGGAGCATTCCCGAGAGGGCGGGAGCAGCCCCGGGAAGGTGGGAGCAGCCCCATGAAGGTGGGAGCATTCCTGAGAGGGTGGGAGCATTCCCATGAAGGTGGGAGCAGCCCCGGGAAGGTGGGAGCATTCCCGAGAGGGTGGGAGTAGCCCCATGAAGGAGGGAGCAGCCTCAGGAAGGTGGGAGCATTCCTGAAAGGGTGGGAGCATTCCCGAGAAGGTGGGTGCATTGCCGGGAAGGTGGGAGCATTCCCATGAAGGTGGGAGCAGCCCCGGGAAGGTGGGAGCATTCCCGAGAGGGCGGGAGCAGCCCCATGAAGGTGGGAGCATTCCCATGAAGGTGGGAGCATTCCCATGAAGGTGGGAGCATTCCCGAGAGGGCGGGAGCAGCCCGCGCCGCCGGCACCCGGTGCGCTGCCGAAACCTATTGTCAATGGCAATCCCTTAATTCCATTACACCTACCGCAGCAATCCGCTTAGGGGAAGCCGTGGAGAGGCTGAGGAAGGAGGAGGCATGGCTTAAATACACCTAGGCTTTATCCCGGGGGGAAGAGCACGGCCCAGGGCACGGGAGAGGCCGCGGGGCTCCTGGGCTCTGCTCAGGGCTGGCTGAGTCAAGGGGTTGAGTTAGAAATAGAATCAGTAAAAATCATATACTGTGATTAGAGCTTAACGAGGAAATCAGTCGATACCAGGTGGGGATAACTGAAACAAGGTTGGGAATGACGGGTGAGGTATTCCAAGAGTGCAGGAGCCATAAATACCACTGGCTTCTAAGAATGAGAGGAGGTTGGGACTGTGAGCAGCAAGTCAAGAAGCCCGGCCAACTTGACAGAGGTGAGAGTTTACCATGAGGAAGATGTCTTACTTCCTCCCCAGAAGCCCAATCACCCAATCAAAGAGGACAATTGCACAGCCATAATGGACATTCAGCTGATTGTATTACAAAGTATAAGGATTATGTATTATGCATGCTAAGAAACCTCTTGGATGTGTAAAACCTTTTATGTATCGAGAGCAGGAGTCTGCAACTCCTTCCACATGGGTTTGGAAACGATTCCACGTGCATCCAGTGCTGTAATAAATACAATGTATTGCTTCTTTTGTTACTAATAATATGATAAACTAATAACTAACAATAATACTACTTATCACTGTTTATTAGTATTTATTTATTACTTTTTTACAATGTTAATTAGTTGAAGAGTCATCTGTCCGTGCTTCACTGGCCACCACCAGCCTGCAGCCTCCTCCTCCACTGCTCTTGGGACAGCTTCACACCTTGTCACTGCTGTCACCTGTGTCCCTCGTGCTGCTCCCCAGCCCAGCTGTTCCCTCACATCCTGCAGATGTGTTCTGAGTATGGAGCCCCTCTGCCATGGAGCCAGGCTGGGAGAGCTGGGGGTGCTCACCTGGAGAGGAGAAGGATCCAGGGAGAGCTCAGAGCCCCTGGCAGGGCCTGCAGGGGCTCCAGGAGAGCTGCAGAGGGACTGGGGACAAGGCCTGCAGGGACAGGAGCCAGGGAATGGCTCCCAGTGCCAGAGGGCAGGGCTGGATGGGATATTGGGAATTGGGAATTGTGCCCTGGCAGGGTGGGCAGGCCCTGGCACAGGGTGCCCAGCCTGGATCCCTGGCAGTGCCCAAGGCCAGGCTGGACACTGGCACACCCTGGCACACTGGGAGGTGTCCCTGCCATGGCAGGGCTGGCACTGGGGGGCTCTGAGCTCCCTTCCCACCCAACCCAGTTGGGATCCTGGCATCCCAAGGTGCTGCTGCCTGCCATGGCTCCGGGCTGGGCTTCTGATTCTCAGCACACAAATCCTGGGGGGTGCAGATCTGGGTGGTGAGAGGGAAAAACTGAGCTCTGGGCAGAGCCTGGAGCCCCTGGCAGGGCCTGCAGGGGCTCCAGGAGAGCTGCAGAGGGACTGGGGACAAGGCCTGCAGGGACAGGAGCCAGGGAATGGCTCCCAGTGCCACAGGGCAGGGCTGGATGGGAAATTGGGAATGAGGAATTGTGCCCTGGCAGGGTGGGCAGGCCCTGGCAGTGCCCAAGGCCAGGCTGGACACTGGGGCTGGGAGCAGCCTGGGACAGTGGGAGGTGTCCCTGCCCATGGAATGAGCTGATCTTGAGCATCCTTTCCCACCCAAATCACTCTGTCACTCGCTGGATCCATCTCTGCCCACTGCCCTCCAGCCCATTCCCTGCTCCACCTTTTCCTCTTCGCCACGTTCAGCAGAAAGAAAAGACAAACACCAGTAAAAGGTGTGGAAAATTTTATTCTTTTTACTGAACTTTATTAGTTTTCTGTTTGGCTTAAACACAATAAATATTTCAGCAGTAGCATTGAACAGACTGGAATTCACACCCACTGCAGTACCTGAACCCCCAGACCCTGGACTCTGGGAAAGCCATCGGGGCCCCTGGGATCACAGCACCTCACTGTGGGCCACTGCCAGCACCAGTGTCCCCTTCAGCACAAGGGACAGGAGCAGGAACGTGTCCCTGCTGGCAGGGAGGGATGGGGGCAGATTTTGAGGTCTCCAACCAGCTCTGACCAAATGGGCTCTGTGGGTGCTGTGGGCTGAGGCAAATTACCCCAAAAACTTCTGCTCCTGGGGCAGGGATGGATGTCCCAGCCACCTCCTTGGAGACCAGCCTGGGGACTTCTCCAGCCAGGTCTGACCACACCTGGATGGGCCAGAGGGTCTTTTCCACAAGCAAAGAGGTCAGCATAGCTCCCACTGTCACCATGGAATCACTGGGGTTGGAAAAGCTCTCTGAGCCCATCAAGGGCAACCATTCCCAGCACAACCAAGGCCAAAGTGCTGTCCCATGTCCCCAGGTGCCACATCCACAGGGCTTTGAAATCCCTCCAAGGATGGGGGCTCCACCCCTGCCCTGCACAGCTGTGCCAGGGCAGGACAGCCCTTTCCATGAAGGAATTGTTCCCAATATCCAACCTGAACCTCCCCTGGCACAGCCTGAGGCCATTTCCCCTTGTCCTGTCCCTGTCCCACCAAGAGCAGCCTCTGTGTCACCTCAGCCCCTGCTTTGACACAGCTCAGAGGTAGAGGTGGGTAAAACCAGGAGGAGCCAAGGCTGGTTTCCCAAAAGCACCCCTTCCCTAGGGACTTTCCAGCTCTGTCAGAAGCAGGCGTGGATGCTGTCAGGGAAGGGTTTAGGGCCCTTACTGGATCAAACCAGCTCTGACTCCCAGCTGCAGATCCTTGACAGGCCAGGAGGTGACACCAGGCCAGCTCTGTTTAAGGAGCTTAAAGATGCTCCCAGAGCCTCCAACTTGCAGAGCACTGCTCCCAGCTCTGGCAAAGCCTTGGGGCAGGGGAAATGAGGAGAGGCAGCTGTGACCAACCAGGGCCTCCAGGAGAGCTGGAGAAAGCCTGGAGGGACAGAAGCCAGGGAACGGCTCCCAGTGCCAGAGGGCAGGGCTGGGTGGGATATTGGGAATTGGGAATTGCTCCCTGGCCAGGAGGAGCTGAGGAGCCAGGACCTGCCCTCTCCGTGCCCAGGAGCGCACCCCATGGGAAGGACAGAGTCCAGCCAGCACACAGCATCCCCCTCAGGGGCTGTTACCCAGGAACACTTTAATACTTAACACATGGTGGGCAATACAAGGGTTGGTTCTCAGCTGCCACACAGGGTTTGGTCTCTTTGTTTCTATTCCCCTCTCAGAATCCAGGAGCAGAAATCACTGGATTTCTAAGAGCCAAAGGAGAACTCCCCTCCCCAGCAGCTTTCTGGGCACTGGGATGGGCTCTGCTCACCATCCCTGTCCCCACCAGGTGCAAGCCAGCCCAAACCCCAGCGCTGATTTAAGGAGATTTTTTTCTACTTTCAAGGTGCAATAAATTAAGGCACCAAAGAGCCAGAACTCCCCCAATATAAAGCCTGTGCAGAGGAAGCAGTTCCAGTTTTGGAGAGGGATGTTCTTCCTTTATACCAAGACTTAAGCTCAGACAGCTTCTCCCAGCCTCAGCAACATCCCAGTCCTCAGGGGCCAGTGATGGCCATGGGAAGAGACAGGACAAGGCAAGTGCCAGGTTTGGGAGCCCAGAGTTCAATTGGAAGCCTGAGGGAACAGCTCAGTTCTTCCCTGCTTGGGCAAACACAAAACTAGACAGAAAATCATCCAACACACACATTTTTCAGTGTTGCCAGCCCAGCTCTGCTATCTGAACAAGTCCCACAGGAAGCTGTGTCCCAGCTGAAGATTCCCTCTAATTCCTGTGCGAGCAGGACTTAAATTTAATCTCCATAATTCTATTTCATTAAATAGCAGGATTCAAAAACTCAGGTGCAGCCCAAGTCATTTGTCCATGGAGGGTTTGGGTTGTTTTTTGTTTGGTTGGTTTTTTTTTTTTACAACATCAGTAAAATGGATTGGAGGAAGCTACTTTATTAAATAAACTCCGAAAACCATCGGCCCCCTCTCCCAGCCCCGCCGCAGCCGTAGGGACACGTGAGATCCAGAGCCTCCCACAAGGCAGGACAGCCCTGGCAAGGGCACAGTTTGCTCCTCACAGGCTGTACTGTGACCAGGGGCTGAGCAGGGGTGACCAAGACTGACCAAGGGCTGCCCAAGGGCTGCCCAAGCAACCCGTGAACTCACGAGCTCAACCTCAGGGCTTCCAGTCTTGGCATGACAGTGATTCCAATTTCCAAAAGAAAAAGCATTAAACAGCAGTTACACGTTGAAGGCTTCCCAGAGCAGGAAGAGGCTTCCCCTGCAGAAGGAAATGGCTCTGACCAAGCTGTCAGATGCCCCACGTTGCACAACAATCAGTGTCTGAAGGAATTTGTTCCCATGGTAGTTCCACCTGCACGATTGGCTGTGCTTGTTCTCTTCCGGATGCAGCCTTTCCAGAGCCTGGGTTTAAGCTACACTCTTCATTCAAGCACAGGTCTTCATTGAATCAAGCCAACAGGAAAGAAAATCAGCATTCAGTCTTCACCACCCCACTCGAAGAAGTCAATTATAAAAACAAATTAAAAAATAAAATCAACGCAAACACGTCTCTGACAAGTGGACAGTAAACAAAGAGATGCCTGGATGAGACACGCGGGTGCTGGGGACAAAGAGAGGGAGATCTGAAAGGTTCCCACCCCTGGGAGCATCCTGAAGGTGCACACACGACCAACATGGGGCTTCAGGTGCTTCTCCCAGCAGTGGAATTGCAGTTGGGAAGGGCCAGGCTGTTCCTGGCTGTGGAAAAGGGGCTCAGGCAGTAGGAAAGGACCCACAGAGCCAACCCATGACAGCAAATCCATGATGGTAGGAATGGGGAGAGCTTGGCTCTGTAGTCTCAGCCACCTTCCATAGCCCAGAGCCCATTCCCAGACTGGGAACACACATGGACACACAGGGACGTGCCAAGATGTGGTCCCAGGTACCACACAACATGCAGAAGCCACATTCCCACTCCTATGGGAAACTGAGCCCTGATTTTCCAAGCCCCCCATTTAGGATTGAACCACAAGCTTTGAGTGTCTTTTTTTCCTCCCATTAAAAAAAAAAAAAAAAAGAAAAAGACAACAAAGGTGCTAGCAAGTGTTTGCCCAAAAGCGGGAAGGCAGGACAGAATGTGGCAGAGCTGTCACCATCTGCTCCCAAAGTACCAGCCCAGCACAGGGGCTGTCCAGACAGCAGCACAGGGGACAGCCAGGAACTACCCCCACCACCAGGATGTCCCCCTGCCCTTGGAGGAATCAGCTGCGTTGCTTTTGGTGTCAGGCCAAGGTGCTTTGCTCAGGTAAAGCCTTTGCATCCCCAAGCAGCTTTCCCTGAGCAAGGGCCGGAGTCAGAGGCTTCTCTGGGAACATTCAGCTGGTCTAAGGTACAGTAACAGCGACCTGAAAGGCTCCTCCTCCTCCAGCTCCACCCAAAAGCCGAAGCTTGCAGGGATGGAAGAGCAGCAGGAGCCGCCCCGGCCCGGCCCCGCCCCGGCTGCAGCGGCTCCCGCGTGTCCTTGGCCCTGTCCCGAGGAGAGTTTGATCTGTGGTGATGGCTGAAGTATTTACAGGTATTTGCAGCAGGTATTTACAGTCCTTCTGCAGCCCGCAGGCCGATTTTCTCCTCCTCTGCTCCCAGTCAGTCCGGAGTGGGCTTGCGTAGGGAGAAGGGCCGGATGTTGAAGTGCCTGCTCAGCTGGCTCACCTGGGGACGAGGCAGACACGGGACTGGGTTATCCTGGAGCCCGGGGGGTTATCCCAGCTCCCAGGCATGGGCAGCAGAGCAGGCAGAGCCCCAGACCTGCTCCGTGTCCCCACCAAGCCCCTGCCAGCCGCTGTGCCCAGCCCCATCCCTGTGCCCAGCACTGATTCCTCAGGGAACAGCCCTGCTCCCTTCCTAACCTTCCCAAATAACATCTGGGAGCAGGCTCACCCTCTGCTTTTCCCCTCCATACGTGCAGGAGTTGGGAATGCTGAGCCCAGACCTGGAGGATTTTACCCTCCTCCTTCATTATTCTGTTTAAATTGATTTGATCATCTCAGATATCTCTATAAAATATTCCTGAATCCATTCAACGTCAGAGCTGGATAATTTCCTTCCTGCAAAAGGAGGCTGAGCTTGACACAGTCAGGGCAGAGGCTTTAATCCTAATCATTCTTCCCAAATTCAGAGCAGTTTGGGATTATGTCCCAATCCCAAAGCCTTGAAAGGCTCTTCAGCTCAAAGTGAAGAGGAGCTGGCCCAGATGGGCCCTTGGAAAGGCAGAGGGAGGGAAAGAGGGAGCAGAGCACTGGGAATCTCCCAGGAGGGCATGGGCAGGAGGATTACACCACCAGCTCAGCCCCATCTCCAGCTGTGATTCCAAGACCAAATTTATTTAAGCTTCTTAGTAATTCAAATCCTTCTTGCCCAGAAGCCTCATTACACTAATTGGAAAGACAAGGCAACCTGGCTATTACTCCTTGGCTGTAATTACAGCTGGGACACGACTCCAAAGGCTCTGGGGTGGAACTGGGGCTCCCAGGGGAAGGGGCTTCCCAAGGAGGGTGTCCCCACTCCAGCTGGGACACGTGGCCCCTTGTCCTCCTTCCTCAGCAGCTTCCCAGTGGGACTCTGGGCTTCTCCAAGCTTGTTCTCTCTGTTAATCCAAACTCAGAGCATGAGGAGGAAACCAATCCCTGGATCTGTGCACAGATGGACAGGAGGAGGGGAGGCCCTGGAGTTGCTGTGTTCCCACTGCCCCCAGCAGCAAAATCCCCACTCCAGCACCTTGGAGAGCTCAGTGGGAGACTCAGAGCCCCTCTGCAGGGCCTGAAGGGGCTCCAGGAGAGCTGCAGAGGGGCTGGGGGCAAGGCCTGGAGGGACAGGAGCCAGGGAATGGCTCCCAGTGCCAGAGGGCAGGGATGGATGGGATCTTGGGAATGGGGAATTGTGCCCTGGCAGGGTGGGCAGGGGCTGGGAAAGAATTGCCAGAACAGCTGCGGCTGCCCCTGGATCCCTGGCAGTGCCCAAGGCCAGGTTGGACATTTGGGGCTTGGAGCACCTGGGACAGTGGGAGGTGTCCCTGCCATGGCAGGGGTGGCACTGGATGAGCTTTCAGGTCCCTCCCAACCCAAACTATTCCAAGACTTTGTGCTTGGTTTCCAACTCATCTGACACATCCCAGGGAAAGGACAGCCCCTGCCACATCCTGTGCAGTTCCTTTCACCCCCATGCAACCTCCCCAAGCCTCTCACAAGGAATGCACCCCAAATCCCACAGGGCTCACAGAGCCATTCCCAGGCATATTCCCAGTTTCACACAGAGTACTCCCAGCCACAGCCCAGCCCCAGGAGGTGTCACCTACCACGACCACTCCGTAGTGGATGTGTGCCAGGGTGAGGAAGGCTGTCAGCAGGTACAGCAGGAGCGTTTCACTGCCTGGAGCCAGCCCAGACACCACCAGGAGCAGCACGGCCGCGATGGGCAGCAGCATCCAGTTGAGGGGCTGGCACCGTGTGCTGCTCATCTGGCACACGATCAGCTGGCACTGAGGGGACAGGGACAGAGCCTGAGCCTGCTGTGGGCTCTGGGAGCAACAGATTTTTGTCCCCAGAGCAGAGGGAACGGTCACTTGTGTGATTTGGCACTGTTGGGGCACCTCCAATGCTGGGGGCAGCTCTGGGCCCCTCCTGACACGAGAGACCTGCAGGGGCTGAGGGAGCTGGGCAGGGAATGGAGCCCCAGCAGGGGCTGAGGGAGCTGGGCAGGGAATGGAGCCCCAGCAGGGGCTGAGGGAGCTGGGCAGGGGCTCAGCCTGGAGCAAAGGAGGCTCAGGGGGCCCTTGTGGCTCTGCACAAGTCCCTGCCAGGAGGGCACAGCCAGGGGGGGTCGGGCTCTGCTCCCAGGGAACAGGGACAGGACAAGGGGAAATGGCCTCAGGCTGGGCCAGGGCAGGCTCAGGGTGGACATCAGGAGGAATTTCCCCATGGAAAGAGTTGTTAAACATTGGAAAAGGCCCAGGAGTGGTGGAGTCCCATCCCTGGAGGGATTTAAAAACCCCCTGTGTGTGGGGACATGGAGCAGGGGTGACCTTGGCAATGCTGGGGGACAGTTGGACTCAGTGGTCTCAGAGGGCTTTTCCAGCCTTAACACTCCCATTATTCTACCACTAGGCAGCTAAATTAAATTTTGACCAAAAATTTAGTCCTCCCATTTTAAGTTTATCCCCAAAAGGAGGCAGGAACTCCTCTCCCATGAGCACTTTGCTGCTCACGGCACATGTGAACACTCAATTTAACCAATTCTCCAGTCCCTCAAGCATAAAGCAGAAGCTCTTACAGAGATGTTGGCAAAGGCTGTTCCAACCATGAAATAGAAGAGCCTGGGCTGGACCTCCAGGATGTCAGTGGGGGACAGGAAGATCCAGGTGGTGCAGAGCAGGAACAGCAACACCGGGGACACCAGGGGCAGCAGGATTTCATACACAGAGTGGTGCTTCAAGGTGTTATTTTTATAGGCCCTGAAAGACAAGCAAAGAAATGAAAATACATGGAATGACTGAGAAATCCCTGGTGCTGCCTGCAGTAAGCACCTGAAGGGGCTCCAGGAGAGCTGCAGAGGGACTGGAGTGATAGGACAAGGGGGAATAATTTCCCACTGCCACAGGGCAGGGATGGATGGGATGTTGGGAATTAGGAATTCTTGGTTGTGAGGGTGGTGAGGCCCTGGCACAGGGTGCCCAGAGCAGCTGGGGCTGCCCCTGGGTCCCTGGCAGTGCCCAAGGCCAGGCTGGACAGAGCTTGGAGCAGCCTGGGACAGGGGAAGATGTCCCTGCCCATGCCAGGGGGGTGGCACTGGATGAATTTTCCACCTCCTTCCCACCCAAACCCTGCTGGGATTCCCCAAAACTCACTTGTAGAAGTTGTAGAGGCTCATGGGCAGGGTCACAGTGAGGGCACAGGCTGGAAGAGAAAAGTGCCACGTTAGTGCCCCAGGCCAGAGGGGACACCCCATGCACCCCAAACAGGAGGCTCTGGCTGGGCTCTGCTTTAAATTCCCTGCACCAAAAATAGCTCCTGGTGCCCCAGGAATAGCTCAGCACTTTTGGAAGAAGCTGCTCTCAAGTCTGGCCCAAGAGCTGTAATTAAAAGTTAAAGTCTGCTGTAAGTTGAAGGCATTTCCATTTGAAAGGGCTGCATTAAGGAGCTCGGGTTTGTGCTTTAAACAGAGACAAAGCTTAATTATAATACAACTCTAATGAGACACCAGTTCCTCAAATGACACGGCTGGGCACAAAAGTTTTCACAAGAAAGACAATTTGCTGTTTCTCTGTCTGTGTGCAGACATTTCCAGTGGCCACATTGCCAAAAAGTTGTCATTTAAGTGGATAAATGATCCAAAGCACCCAAATAACTGAAAAATCCTGACCTAAATCAGAGCCATCAAGGCTATCCATGATATTCCAGCACAACTCCTTCCCTGTTTGTCCAGCAGAAGGTGTGTGAACAGAGCTGGAAATATTCCTGCTTTAATAACCCAGCTCCTCTCCCCCGTGTGGGAACTGGGCTCAATTTCCCATATAGGAAAAGCACATTCATTATTCATGTTAAGTCACACAGCTGTCAAAGGAAAGCTGGGAACATCTACCTGATAAAAGTGCAAGTACTTATTTAACACACCAATTAACTCAAAATTAAGCAATTCAAGGAACACCTGAAGGAAAATAAACCGAGCAGAACTTGTGAATTAGGCAAATGGCATTGAACAACATCAGCTCAGCTCTACCCTTTGCAGTGGCTTATTTTGACTGACCACAGGAGAGCAAGGCTGGGCCTTTATTTCAATTTTATTATTATTATTATTATTATAATGATGTAATGTTCAGGTGGGTGGATGGAGGGCAGGATCCCCAAACAGCAGAGCTCCCACCCACCTCCATGGCTGCAACCTCCCTCCCACGCAGTGTTTGGGCTCTGGGGTGAGAGGGAGCCCCAGAGCAGCAAAACAGAAGTGTCCTGACCCCTCCAAACCAGCCCAAGGCTGGGGAGGCTCCACTGAGAGCCAAATCCCACCACCCCCTGCACACTGGGCTTCATCCCTTGGAAACTCTGGGTTTACCACACTGGTTTTACCCCCAGGCTCTCACTGAGGACAAACTAAGCTTGTCTGGAGTGAAGTCAGCCCAGACAGAGCAGAGTTAAGTTCTCCAAAATAACTCTGCAGGAGACAGCCCGGTTTTGAAACCCTGGGAAAGGTTTTCAGGCTGTGAGAACACCCTCAATTAGTCACTTCAACAACAGCCCGGGGGCAGCAAACAGAGCAGTGTTAGCAGGTCATTAGCAGGGGGTTTGGGAAAAAGGTGAAGTTTAAAAGACAGGCTTCAACATGGAGTTTCTTACCAATAATCATTGCAGTGAATAGGTCTCTATATAAGAAATTAAACAGGAAAGGTGCATACCAGGCCTCAACTCCCACAAAGGCTGTCACTATGTAGACAATTGAAATGGTCTGAAAGAAAGCACAGGACAAGCAGGGGTGAGAAATGAGATGGGGGCAAGTCTGGCAGCACCTGGGCTGGCAGCACCACACGTGTGCCAGGCAGCTCCAGGGAAAGGCAGCTCTAAACTATGACATGTTCAGTCCTACCCGCCAGCAGGAAGGAGAAAAATAAAACAAATCCACAAATATCCCATGTTACCAGGTGTAGGAAGGGCAAGCTGCTGAGCAGGGATTGAATTGGGAAGTGCCCATGCCCTGTGCTGGCACTGCTGGGGCACCTCCAGTGCTGGGGCAGCTCTGGGCCCCTCCTGACACGAGAGACCTGCAGGGGCTGGAGCTGGGCAGGGAATGGAGCCCCAGGAGGGGCTGAGGGAGCTGGGCAGGGAATGGAGCCCCAGGAGGGGCTGAGGGAGCTGGGCAGGGAATGGAGCCCCAGCAGGGGCTGAGGGAGCTGGGCAGGGAATGGAGCCCCAGCAGGGGCTGAGGGAGCTGGGCAGGGAATGGAGCCCCAGCAGGGGCTGAGGGAGCTGGGCAGGGGCTCAGCCTGGAGCAAAGGAGGCTCAGGGGGCCCTTGTGGCTCTGCACAAGTCCCTGCCAGGAGGGCACAGCCAGGGAACAGGGACAGGACAAGGGGAAATGGCCTCAGGCTGGGCCAGGGCAGGCTCAGGGTGGACACCAGCAGGAATTTCTGCATGGAAAGGGGGCTCAGGCCTTGGCAGGGGCTGCCCAGGGTGGAGTCTCATCCCTGGAGGAATATAAAAACCACGTGGAAGTGGCACTTGGGGCCATGGGGCAGTGGTGGCCTTGGCAGTGCTGAGGACATGGCTGGACTCGATGGTCTCAGAGGGTTTTTCCAACCTCACTGATTCCATGAGGAGGATATGACCAGGAGCTGCAGGAGAGATGCCCTGGCACAGCCTTGAACTCTCAAGGTGATCACAGCACAGGTTTTACACAAGTTGCAGTGACCCTGGAGGGGTCATTCAGGGACTCTTCCTTATCCATCAGCTGCTGGATTACAGGGAGAAGCTCACCAGGGCTATTTCAGCTTTAATAGTCCCCTGAAGCTGGGTGGAACACGCTGCTCTGCCCTCCACCCCTGCCTTTCTCCAGCAGGCAGCTCAAAGACCTGGGTTAAGCAACATTTTGGGAGAAAGGATCAGAGTACAGTCAGGGACCAGCTCTGGTCTCCTTGTAGTAGGAGAAATGATTATTCCAATTAATGCAGCTGCATTAATTGAACTCTCCTTCCAACTCGTTGCATTTCCCACCCAGCACCTGACAAACCAGAGGATAAATAAATGGACATAAGATAATGAGTTAAAAGGAAGAAGTTTTTTTAAAATGAGGGTGATTGCCCAGAGAAGCTGTGGCTCCCTCATCCCTGGAAATGTCCAGGGCCAGGCTGGACAAGCTTGGAGCCCCCTGGGCTGGAGGAAGGCACTGCCAGCAATCCAGGTGAGCTGCCTCACCCCCAGGTCCCAGTTCTCTTCAGGAAGAGCTTCCTGCAGAGAATTCCTTAAGGAGGGATGGACACACCAACACCCCAAGGGTCCATCACCATCAGTCTCAACACCCACTGCCCAGGGACCATGGTCTGGAGGGGGCAGCGCCCCAGGAATCTTTGCTTCAGGAACAGCAATTAACAAGCCAATTACCTCTGCTGAATTTTTGAAATTTTGGTACTACCCAGATCCTGGTAGTACCAAAAGGCATCCCAAACCTCCAGGCTTTACCCACACTGGTACCACGTAGGGAACTACATAAAGCACCAATTCCAGTGGGCAGAACACGCAGGAAGCAGGGAGAGGGGAGCCAAAGCCACGTCCATCCTTCCAGCCTTGTTTGTCATGGAGACTCCACGTCCATGGACTGACTCCATGCCTGACAAGGCTTTGGATCCACAGCAGAACACATCCCTCAGCGGGCAGCACTGCACCCCGCAGCTTCCAAGGGCGTGAACTCACCACCTGGCTGACGTCATATCCCCAGGGCAGGAAGAGAATCCCTGTGTTATACTTCTCCCAGTGGGAGAGGATGAAGGAAAACAAGACCACCCAGAGCAGGAGGTAGAGCACGAAGACGCTGACGCCGGTGGAGCCGCGGCCGAAGGTGGAGTAGACGGTGACCACAAAGTACACGCAGGCCCAGCTGTCCAGGCCGTGGTCAAAGAGCTCTCCCAGGGGCGTGCTGGAGTTGGTCCGGCGTGCCTGCTTGCCATCAACACCATCTGGCAGGAGGGAGACAGAAATGGATGATGTGTTAAAGTCTTTGAGCCAGGTCTTAGGAGCTCTCGGAGAAATACATCACACCTGAGGTAGCTCAGCTACCCGGTAGAAAATCAGCAGGATGGCTTCTGAGGTGGTGTTGGAAATAGAAAAAGGTTTAATAAAAGGCAAATTAACAAAGCTCTTACAGAGAAAAAATGAGCTGGGGGTAAGAGGTTCTTGCTCCTGCTAAAATACCCCACAAAAGCGATTATTTCCTTTGTTCTCTTCCTTTTCTAGTGAATTAACCAGGTGGGACCTCTTGGCCTCTGTCTAATCAGACAGCCCCAGGTCTGAGTTGAAGTCCAAAAGGTCCTATGAGGCGTCTTTGTACCAAACTGGGAGAAAAACTTCTGGGCTTTTTGCCTTTTTAAGCAGATAAAGAATAATTTAGTCACTCCATCAACAGGGGGCACATTCCTACACATGGAGCTCTCCTGGACACTCCACACAAAGCAACGGGCCAGGGAACAGCCGCTTTCCCCACCTCCACCCTCAGTCAGTGAGGGGACTTCCCATCCCTGCTCCATGGGAGGCTGGAAAATGGAACAGCCTGATGAAATTTTATTGATTTCCTTGTATTTCCTTTCTATTCCTTAAGGCAGCCTCTTCCTGTGCCTAAGGGAGGTCCAAGAGAGCTGCAGAGGGACTTGGGACAAGGGATGGAGGAAGAGGACACAGGGAATGGCTTCAAAGTGGAAAAGGGGAAATTTGGGTGGGATACTGGGGAGGAATTCTTGGCTGTGAGGCTTTGGCACAGGTTGGCCAGAGAAACTGTGACTGCCCCTGGGTCCCTGGGAGTGTCCAAGGCCAGCCTGGATGGGGGTTGGAGCAACCTGGTGTCAGGTTAGGCATGTTTACATAGGCGTGTTTTGATTGTTTACAAACAAATGCATACTGTGTGAACCTTTATCAGACTTCAAGAATTTTCTACAAATTCATTTCCTACATTTGGGATAGTGGAAAGTGTCCCTGCCCATAGCAGGAGGTAGAACCAGAGGATTTTGCAGGTCCTTTCCAACCCAAACCATTCTGGGATGATCTGATTATTTAGAGCAAATCTAAGACAGAGTTTCACAGTTCACCTCAAAGTCAGTTCCTGTATCCTCCTTTCCCACCAGATGCTCTGGGACAACTTCCTTGTCTCCAAACTGCAAAGCAGCTCCCAGAAACTGCTGGGAGCACAGAATGTAACACTTCCCATGGGGAGAGAGGGGACAACACAAGCACAGCACAAGTGGGTGACCCTGAAAACTCTTACCTAACGTGTAGGCCATGAAGTTGAGGAGCCCCACCACGATCCACACGCCGTTTGGAACGTGCTGGTGATCAGGAGCTGCAGGGATCAGACAGACCAGAGTCAGGACAGTTCAGGATGTGCTCCCTGAGGGTTTCTTTTGGCCCAAAAAGCACAGCCACAAGGACTCAAACAGCGAATCTGGGATGTGAGCTTTGCAGGATGTGATGGCAGAGCTGCCCCATAACAGCTCATGAAACCAGGTCAGTGAGGACTTTGCCTTTCAGGATATATTTGTCCTTTGCTCCCAGCTCCCCAAAATCATGGGATCTGAGACCTGGGGCCAGTTCTGCAGTGCCACTGCAGGCACTGTGTGTGCAGAGGACACTCCTCAGTCACTGGCTCACAGAGCACCCAGGGCAGGCTCTTGGATGTGGCAACTCCCTGCCCCCGCAGGAACACGCCAGGATTCCCCACCCAGTCTCCAGTCCCATCCTGCCAATGGAAACCCAGCTCTTCCCTACCAGCACCTCCACCTCCTGCAGCAGGGCTGGGGCAGCCAGCCAGCAGAGCTGGCTGCACCTCACCCCATGCCCACACTCGTGCACCAAGGCTTTGTGAAATTTCCTGGGATCACACCTCCCATTTCTCCTCTGATGGACAATGTTTGATTTTGTATCATGAGAAAAACGGAATGAATGTGAACATGATCCAGATTGAAGCTACTACCCAAAATAAAATCTAATTTGGGACTTTCAGCATGCTGATTAATACCCACACTGTGTTGGTTGTGGTAGAAGCAGGGTAACAGCCCATTCTTCTTGTCCAGCACCTTTCTCCCCTGTTAATATGTATTTCCTAATGGATCTCATGGTAGGCTGCAACCAGGGAGCCCAAAGAGAAGGGCAGGAGGAGGCATGGATCCTTGGCACAGGGAGGCCTCCTGGGGGAACAGTGATCCTGTGAAATGTCACCTCCTGTTTCCTTCCAGCAGCAAAGGGAGGGAGGGCATCACATCTGCAAAGCCATCCGAGGAGGAGGGAAGGCACAAAATTCTGGAGCAGCACCAGGAAAAGTTCTCTCTCCAAGCAGGACATGCAAAACATGTATGTGAAAGGGTCCCAAGCCATGAGCTTCTCCATCCTTCCAAAGGCAATTTTTGAGAGGCTGGGAGAGTTGGGGATGTCCTGTCTGGAGAATAGAAGGCTCCAGGGAACTCTTAGAGTCCTTCCAGGGCCTAAAGAGCCTCCAGGAGAGCTGGAGAGGGTGAGACAAGGGCCTGGAGGGACACGATAAGGGGGAATGGCTTTCCATTGCCAGAGGGCAAGATTAGATGGGACCCTGGGGCTTGGAGCAACCTGGCATAGTGGAAGGTGTCTCTGGCCCTGGCAGGAGGTGGGACTGGATGGGCTTTAAGGTTCCTTCAACCCAAACCATTGTGGGGTTCCATGATTCTGGATGTCTGATGTCCTGGGGGTTTTCACCTTGAGCTACTGACAGCTTTTGTCCTCATGGCTCATGGACCTTTACAGCCCAAACCCTGGCCAACAGCCACAGGTGTCACCTGAACCTTCACCAGCTTTGACTCGTCTACCCATAAAGGCAATCCCAAGAAAGCAGGATTGCTGCCATGTAACTGTTTTGATGATGGGTCCAGTTTAGAACTCCACAAACTCCCCCGAGCAACCTAAACCAGACCTGGCAGGGTCTAAGGGAGAGAAAAACATGGAGGAGAAGCTCCTGAGAATTTATCACACTGCATTAATCCTCTCCCTGGGACTCCTCCATGTGCAAAGGAACACAACTGAACTATTGGATTCGCAGACAGATGAACATGGGGACTGTTAGAAAAGTTTAAAGCTGTGAATGGTGAAGCTCAGAAAGAGGATTTGGCCTTGTTAGTCTGATGTGCTGGTGGTTTTGCCAAGAGGGGAACGAGCTGGGATGGGAAGAACAAGGCTCTACCTGCCGATTTCAGGGAAGCAGCACTTCCTAACATTTTCCTGTTAGATTTTCAAACACGAGCACTGGGTTGATTGCTCTGCAGGCAGAGCCAATTCCAGCCCAAGATTCCAGCTGTCTCCTCCTCCCTGTCCCACCCGCTGGCAGCCAGGAGCACCTTTCCCTGGCAGCCGGAGGGAAGGTGCCACACCTGGACAAGTCCTTGTCACAAAACCCAGCGAGTTCAACCCCCTCCTCTGTCCCAGTCACTTTGGGAAGGTCCAGACCCAGAGGCCTCACCAATTCCCAGCAGAGGAGGTGACACAGATTTCCCACCTGACCAGGAACATGCAGCCTTACCAGAAGCATAAAAGTCAGGGTCGAAGTATGCCATGAGGAAGAAGTTGAAGACAAGCAGCAGGAAGCCAGAAAACGTTATCAAATTTGGGGCCAGCCAGGTAGGGAAGATCTATGGGAAAGCAGCAAAAGAACAGATGAACTCATTAAAACATGGACTGAGGAGCAGGCGCTGCTCCAGCCATGGTTGCACTGTCTGGGTGTTAGACAACACTGCCAGGAGCAGCTGCAGCATCCTGGGGCAGCAGGAAGCGTGGGGCTGGGATGCACAGGCATTCAGGGATTGGGGGCAGGCTGCAGGCAGCCCCTCACTCATTAGTGGCACCACAAACGAAGCAGCTGATGGTGTTACAGAGCTGAGCTGGGCTGTGCTGTCCTGCTCAGGGTGGGACAGGGACTCACCTTCACGATGGCGTTCCAGAAGGGATGCATCACATACAGGGACAGGGGGTTGCTGTCCACGGCGCTGTACTGGGAAAGGGAAACAAAAACCAACAGTTAGGGCTCCAGCAACCTGCAGAAACAACCAGACATCTGGAATCTTCTGAGCCACATCTGTGTGGAACCCCCACAGGACTCCTGATGCACCCCCTGCCCTTTGGAAATGCCAACTCCAGCTCTCTGAGTGGACACAGGCAAGGAGCAAAATGCTGATCCTTTCAACTGCTCCCAACTGCTCTGCCCCACCTGGGTGAGGAGAAATGCTCTGGGTCCTTCCCCCCAGCAGTGCCATCTGTCACCTCTGGAAATGCCAGATCCAGCTCTCTGAGTGGACACAGCAAGGAGCAAAATGCTGATCCTTTCAACTGCTCCCAACTGCTCTGCCCCACCTGGGTGAGGAGAAATGCTCTGGGTCCCCCCAGCAGTGCCATCTGTCACCTCTGGAAATGCCAGATCCAGCTGAGTGGACACAGGCAAGGAGCAAAATGCTGATCCTTTCAACTGCTTCCAACTGCTCTGTCCCACCTGGGTGAGGAGAAATGCTCTGGGTCCTTCCCCCCAGCAGTGCCATCTGTCACCTGCTCTGCTGTGACCCCTTTGTTATCTTGCTGGTCCCAGTGTCCATCCTCACTTCCAGCAGTGGGACTGGGAGCCCCTTGAGCAGGATGGGTCTCAGAGGGTCCCTCTTCACTGAGGAGCTGAGATTTCACCAGAGGCAGCTTTGGGAATGGGGAGGGAAAGCTCGTACCCCTCACCCCATCACTTTCATGACATTTGAGGTGCTCAGGGTGTGTTTGTGGTGGGGGAAATAAAAATAGAAATAAAAATCAAAGATCTAGACAAGGCATGAAACAACTTCCAGATAGAAAGTTAAAATTTGACATCATTTGGCTCTCAAGAGCAGCACGAGCCATTACCTGCTCTCACAGCCCCTTCCAAACACAGATTACCCTGGCTGAAGTCCTCTTCTCCCAGGAACACTTTTATAAGAATCCCAAGAACAATTCCACAGGCTACCAAACTCCTGGGCTCACGTGCTCAGTGCTGGGCTGGGCAGAACCTGCTGCTCACCCACCTGCGTGGGACAGCACCCCCAGCTCCAGCACAGCACCTGCCCGAGTCCATTTGCAACCACAGAATCCCAGAGTGGTTTGTGTGGGAAGGAACCTTCCAGAAACTCCAGTGCCAGCCCCTGCCATGGGTAGGGACAGCTCCCACTGTCCCAGGCTGCTCCCAGCCCCAGGGAGATCCAAGCTTATGGGGGACCAAGGCCCAACCTGGCCTTGGGCACTGCCAGGGATCCAGGGACAGCCACAGCTGCTCTGGGCACCCTGTGCCAGGGCCTCACCCCCTCACAGCCAAGAATTCCTTCCCAATATCCCACCCAAATCCCCTTTTCCACTTTGGAGCCATTCCCTGGCTCCTGTCCCTCCAGGCCTTGTCCCCAGTCCCTCTGCAGCTCTCCTGGAGCCCCTTTAGGCTCTGAGCTCTCCCTGGATCCTTCTCCTCTCCCAGCCTGGCTGCAGAGCAGAGGGGCTCCGGCCTTTGGGGCAGCTCTGTGGCCTCCTTTGGACTCATCCCAACAGGTACCACATTTGGTTTGGTTGGTAAAAGGAAACCCCTCAGCAAAGAGCAGCTCCAGGTGTGCCCCCCCAGCCCATGGCCTTGAACCAGCCCCTGTCACTGCAGCCATGGATTCCTCCAACCTGCTCCTCTCCTTGTCTGCATTCCCCACTTTTCCCTGGAAGCAGAGGAGTGGTGGGAAAGGGCAAAGCAACACCCCCCAAGAAACAAACCAGGACCAAGAAGGGATAAGGGACCAAGCTGGGTCTTGCTGGGATCCCATCCTACAGCATTTGCTCCCATCTGGGTGAATCCCACCCTTGGCAAGGATTTCTGTAGCCCCTCCCAGCCCTCCCTGTGCAGGGTCAGTCCATCTGCCTGGGATTCAGACCCAGAGGTTGTGTCCCTCTGGACAGGAGCAGCAGAGCAAGAAGGAACAAACCCCAAAGCCGTATGGAGGCAACTCTAAGCCGCAAGGAATTTCCATCTCAGCTTAATGCAATTTCGGGGGGCAGAATTCCAAATGCTTTACAAGATAATAGGATTTGAAGCACCAGTTAGGGGAGGAGGAGAGACTGATTTAATCTCATTATCCCCAAAACAGCCTGGAACAAGAAAACAGATGCAAGGCTTGGAAGATACCTCAGGGAAATTTCAGCAGGCTCGTGGCTGGGGAAGTTTCCCTCTCTCCCTGCAAGAACTGGGGATAATATTCCATAAAGAGCTTTTCCCCATGGCCACACGTGTTCCCACCTTGCTTGCAGAACTCAAAGAGCTGGCAAGAGCAGTTTCCTGGACAAAGGGCAGCTGCTCTGCAGAGGTTTGCTGATGCAACCATGGAACCATGGAACATCCTTGGTCAGAAGGGACCCACAGACAAGGATGATGGAGCCAAAGCCCTGTCCCTGCCCAGACCCCCAACAATCCCACCCTGCACATCCCTGAGAGCATTGTCCAAATGCTCCTGGAGCTCTGGCAGCCTCAGGGCCGTGCCCATTCCCTGGGGAGCCTGGGCAGTGCCCAGCACTGTCTGGGGGAAGAACCTTTCTCAATATCCAACCTAAACCTCCCTGGGACAGCTCCAGCGGTTCCCTTGGGTCCTGTCCCTGTCACAGAGAGCAGAGATCAGAGCTGTCCCTCAGGAGGAAGCTGTTGACATCCATGAGCTCTCCTCTCAGTCTCTTCTCCAGCTGAACAAGCCAAGTGCCCTCAGGCACTCCCTGTGTGGCCCCTCCAGACCCTTCCCCATTGGGTCTGTGCCCCTCTGGATGCTCTCCCACAGCTTTGGATCCTCCCTATGCCCCCCAGCTCCTGCCAGGCTCCAGCCAGGACACTCCTCTGTGTGCTGAGCAAGGCCAGCCATGCTGTGCCCGCTCTGGGGACACCCTGGGGCACAGGGACAGCAGCAGGGCTGGCTCTGGGGCCAGGCTGGCTGCCACCCTTGGGGACAGCGCTCCGGACAGCCAGGACACGGCTGCCTGCCCAGGACAGCTGCTCCCAGAATACCAATGAGCTGCCAGGCCCCTTCAGGGACAGATCCCAAGACATCTTGGCCATGCCCAGCCTCCTCCAGCTGCTTTTCCTCGTCAGGGTCTTCCTTACAAACATTACTAAAGTTGTCCCTTCCACCTCTTCACCTGTGAAGCCCCAAACACAGCAGTGTTTGAGCCTGGCACTGGCTCCATCATTCCCTCACCTCATCCTCACTGGAAATCAGTGTCACCTTCCGTATTTTGGACCTCCACACACTGGTCTAGTGACTCACATCCCTCTATAAATCGTTCTTCTATCACGACCAATGATTGCAAACCAGCCTGGACTCTGGATTACTGCCCCCTTTTCAGGGAAAGAAGGTTAAAGGAGAAGGAGAAGTGCCCAGAAGGAATTTCAAACACCCCAGAGTCTCCTTCCTCAAGCAGCCAGGCATTTGTAAATGGCCCTGCTCTAAAATAGCTCCGTGCTCACAGACACAGCTTCTCCTCACGGCTGCAGGGAGGAGCCAAGCAGCCCAGACAGCTCCCTTGGGATTGGGGTCAGAACTCCTCAGGGAAAGAGCAAAACCAGCAGCAACAATCCCTGGCAGCACACAGGAGCCTCCTGTCCAGGCCAGGATGGCTCCAGGGAGCCACAGGCACCCCAAGAGTTGGGGACAGGCCTGGTGGCTGTGGTGCCATCGCAGATGAGCTGGCTGGCGTCCTTATGGGATTTACAGACACAAATGGCTTGTATGGCTTCAACCCAACATTAATCCTGCAACCAGGACACCTCTGGGAGATCCAATTATGTGTCCAAAGAGGAAAAAAAATACAGATTTATAGCCCAGATTCTACTAATGGTCTTCCTGTCCCGGAAAAAAACAATTGTGCTTTGAAGTAATCTGGTTACCCAGAGCCAGCAGCAGAACAAGCACTGCCATAGAACCCTGGAGAATCCTGAGCTGGGAGGGACCCACATGGGTCACCAGGTGCAGCTCCTGGCCCTGCAGAGGACATGCCAAGGATCCCACCATGGGCCTGGTGTGATTGACCCCATCACTGCTGTCTGGGCCCAGAGGGGTTGGGGTGTGACACCCAGGTGGGCTGGGGCAGCACAGCACTGGTGGCACCTGTGCTGAGGACAGCAAACAAAGATGGATTTGTACAGGATTTGTACATCCCATCTTGCTCCAGGCAGGATCAGGGCACTCAGCAGAGCTGCTCCAGCGAGTCCACAAGGGCTGCTACCTACAAATCTCCTTAAATACAAAGAGGGCACAAGGCTAAGAACCTTCTCCCCTCTTCTCCCCTCAGGCTCAAGATAAGGCAGGAGGCAGAGAAAACTCAACCAATCCCAGCGAGCAGAGCTGTGCCAGGTAAAACAAGGCACGTTTGCCCTATGCCCACCCTTGGCCAGCATGTGAGGAGTCACCTCACCCTCTAATGGTACTGATTAACTCGAGCCCTGTTTGCCTTTTCCAAGGTCACTTCTCAGCTGGCACCAGAAGGGAGAGTGTTGGCAGTGCAGAGCTGCCCCCAGCACATGAGCCCGTGGGTTTGGAAGCTGCAGGAAGGGTGGGGATGTCCTGGCTGTGTGTCCCAGCTGCAGCTTCAGCGTGTCCCTCCTCCTGCATGGGCTGCACTGTGCAGGGTTCAGACATCCAGCAATGAAAGATGCTCCAAAACACAGCAGAAAGTCACAGAATCACTGAGGCTGGAAAAGTTCTCTCCAAACATCGAGTCAAACCATCCTCTGGCACTGCCAAGGCCACCACTGCCCCATGGCCCCTGGTGCCACATCCACGGGGCTTTGAAATCCCTGCAGGGATGGAGACTTCAGCACTATCCTGGGCAGCTGTGCCAGGGATGGACAGTCTTTTCCAGGAAGGAATTGTTCCCAAAATCCAACCTGAGCCTGCCCTGGCACAGCTTGAGGCCATTTCCCCTTGTCCTGTCCCTGTCCCCTGGCTGTCCCCTCCTGGCAGGGACTTGTGCAGAGCCACAAGGGCCCCCTGAGCCTCCTTTGCTCCAGACTGAGCCCCTGCCCAGCTCCCCCAGCCCCTGCTGGGGCTCCATTCCCTGCCCAGCTCCCTCAGCCCCTGCTGGGGCTCCATTCCCTGCCCAGCTCCCTCAGCCCCTGCTGGGGCTCCATTCCCTGCCCAGCTCCCTCAGCCCCTGCTGGGGCTCCATTCCCTGCCCAGCTCCCTCAGCCCCTGCTGGGGCTCCATTCCCTGCCCAGCTCCCTCAGCCCCTCCTGGGGCTCCATTCCCTTTCCCAGCTCTGTTCCCTTCCCTGGCCACGCTCCAGCCCCTCCAGGACTCTCCTGTCAGGAGGGGTCCAGAGCTGCCCCAGGATCCAACTTTCTCTTCCCAAAGCTGCCTACAAGAACTACAGCAGAGAATCACTCTCTTGTTGGCAGAAGCCCAGCAGTGAACACCTGCAGGGTCCCAGCAAGGCCAGAGCCCCATTCCCCAATAAGGAACTGCCACACTCAGCAGAAAGCTCCCTCCTGCTCCCCAGCCCCCACAGCAGATGCTAATCCATTGGGAAAAGCACATTCCTGCCCTGCCAACACACTCTGATATTCACAGCCTTGCTTCTCAGACATCAGCTGGGACACTCATGGAATCTCAGATTGCTTTGGATTGAATGGCCCTTAAAGCTCATCCAGTACCACCCCTTGCCATGGCAGGGACACTTTCCACTGTCCCAGGTCACTCCAAGCCCCATCCAACCTGGCCTGGAACACTTCCAGGGATGAAACAGCCACAGCTGCTCGGGGCACCCTGTGCCAGGGCCTGCCCACCCTCCCAGGGTGGAGTTCAGTGCAGTCTCTCCCTCCAGCCCAGCAGCTCCAGCAGGCTCTGCCTCTGTCCTGGCACTGGAATCAGCCCGGGGTGGGAAGGAGCTGACCAGGTCCTGACCCCATCCCACTCTTGTGTTGTGTTGGGGAAGTCATTTCCCCATGGATACATCAAAACTTGATGCTCTGGTAAGCAGCCTGCCAATTCCAGCTGCATCCAGGAGCTCTCTGTGCTTGGGAGCAGCAAATATCCATGAATATGGGTCACCAGTGCTTCTGCTGCAGTGGGAGGTGATCAGCTGCACAGGGCTGCACAGAGGGTGAGCTCAGGGCTGGGAATGATGAACCTTCAGGGATGCAGGTAGGAGAGGATCAGTCAGCAATGAACCTCTGGAGGGGCAATGGAGGGATCAGAGCAGTGATTTGGGGGAGGGGAAAAAAAGAGTCAAAAATGCAGGAAAAGGAAACTTGTTACAATAACACACTAGGAGAGCCAGAAGAATTTCCTAGGTTGCCAGAGCTGGTCTAGGCTTCAAAAAAATAGGGGGGGACACACCTGAGAGGGGGATCAGACCAGGTCTGTGTGCCCAAGGAGAACAGCAGGGACCAGGAGAGCAAGGCAGTGACAGCAGAGAAGGCAGCAGCCTCTCACCACCCCCAAGCTTCCACAGCCCTGTGCTCTCCCCAGGGGCATATCCCCAAACCTGCTGCCTGCAGGGCCCGTGAGCTGCCCTGGCACCTCCAGGCTGGGGTGCCCCTCACAGAGGCCATGAGCCTCCGGGGGCATCAAACACTGGCAAGACCTCAGCCCCTCTGGAGAGCTGGATTTGATCCCAACCCACCAACCACGAGAACAGGACAGGGGCAATGGCCTGAAGCTAAAGGAGGGTGGGTTTAGATTAGGCCATAGGAAGGAATTATTCCCTTTGAGGGTGGGCAGGCCCTGGCACAGGGTGCCCAGAGAAGCTGTGGCTGCCCCTGGATCCCTGGCAGTGCCCAAGGCCAGGCTGGATGGGGCTTGGAGCAGCCTGGGATAGTGGAAAGTGTCCCTGCCCCTGGCAAGGGTTGGAACTGAATGATCTTTAAGTCACTTCCCATCCAAACCAGTCTGGGATTCTGTGATAATGCACAAGTCAGTGGAATAAAAGAGAATTTCTTACAATCCCTAGAAAAAGAAATCAAGTTGAACTTTTCTATTCAAGGAAGCCACAAGCCCAGACACACCAGGAGATGATTCCAGGTAAAGCAAGGCACTGCAGGGAAGAAGGGGCAATGCTACCCCCAAGTTTCAACATTTTTCAACGGTTTTAGCCTTTTTTTCCAAAGCACATTTCTGCCTTTCTCTCATCCCGCCTCTCCACAAAGAAGAAATTCACAATTAACAGGAAAAACCCCACACTTGACATCCAGCTTTGTGCAAGATGTGGAGCAGAGCGAGTCAGGTCACTGACACAAACCCTTGTAACCACTTTTGGAGCCAGCCATGGGAAGTGATACTTGAATTTCCACAATGCCCCCCCAGTTCTCTTCCAAACCCTCTGGACAGCCAAAGACTTGCTGTTCATTAGCCATGAGTAACTTTTCTGATGGAATTCCCTGTAGCCAAGACTCAGCAGACACCAGTAAACATTGCAGCAAACTTTCAGTGCAATTAAAGAGCCCCAAAGATGGGCTGACAAGCGGCCCACGCTCTGTTTAAGTGAGAGTTATGCACACCTTGCAACACTCAAGGCATAAACTGGGACCCAGACCTGCTTTGCATGCCAAGGAGAGAGGGTGGAAAAGCCACAGAGCCAAAGGCAGCAGCAGGCTTAGCACTTGTCACCACTTCAACTGCTCCTTCAGGCCTGTGGCTGCTCATCACGGCACCCCTGTGCCCACACTGACAGCTGGGATTGGCAGTGCAGCTTCCTGCTGCTCCACTGGGCTCACATCCATGAGAAATCTGCAACCCCTGCTTCAGGTGGGCCGAGGATGCAGGATGTGTGCAGCAGGAAACAGGCACAGCAGGAGCTGTGTCCTTCACCTGCACCCCAAGGGAAGAGCCCAGAGGGGACAGGACAAGGAACCCAGGAAGATGGGCAGCACCTGGCTGTGGGTGCTGGCACCTGGAAGCCCCCAGTCCTGGGCTGATCCCCCAGTGTGGGCAGCAGGAAATGGGGGGTTCTGCCCCTGTGCCCAGGTGAGAGCCCACCTGCCCTGGGCATTCCAACAGCACAAGGACCTGGGGCTGCTGGACAGAGCCCAGAGGAGCCACCAAAGCTGCTCCAGGGCTAAAACCAGGCTGGGAGAGCTGGGGGTGCTCACCTGGAGAGGAGAAGGAGCCAGGGAGAGCTCAGAGCCCCTGGCAGGGCCTGAAGGGGCTCCAGGAGAGCTGCAGAGGGACTGGGGACAAGGCATGGAGGGACAGGAGCCAGGGAATGGCTCCCAGTGCCACAGGGCAGGGCTGGATGGGAAATTGGGAAGGAATATTCCCTGTGAGGGTGGGCAGGTCCTAGCACAGGATGCCCAGAGAAGCTGGGGCTGTTCCATCCCTGGAAGTGTCCAGGGGAGCTGTGGCAGCCAACACAACCACAAGCTGCCTGTGCCTGGGCAAGTCATCGTCTCATACAAAAACCCACCCAGGCTTGAAGTTCCTCCTAGAAACCCTGCAGGACCCACTGGGGACTGAAGATGCAGTAGGTCCTGACCACAAAGAGCTTCATCACCACCACTGTGTGGCTAAAACAGGCGAGTTTGGGAATCCCTCACCACACATGGTCGGTACCTTTGACACCCTGTAGAGCAAAGGCCACTGCTCAGAAACCAGCAGCACCTCAGCTGCAATTTCAGGGCTGCTGTGGGTGAAGAGATGCAAACACAGCCAGAGCAAGTGCCAGGAGTGGCACCCAGCTCATCACTCATCAAAACCCTCCAGCACGTCAGAAGTGTCCCTAGAAAGCAGCACAAATCCCCTCCCCTCATCTCATTGCTTAGCACGGGGGAGAAGCTCAGCCAAGGCTCGTGAGCTGAGTCGCTCCCAGTTAATCCATGAGCGATGCTGCTGTCTCCTCCAACCACGGGCACTTTTCACACCACCAGAGCTGCAAGGGACATGCTAAGCTGGGCAGTGGCTCAAAGCCCTGAATTAAATCACAGAAAAGGAGAAGAAAGAACAAAACCGCCTCTAACTTGGAAATTCCAGAGCCTAGGAGGTGCTCAGCAGGTGCCAGGCAGCACCTTGGGAAGCTGCATGTGTCTAATGGCAGGCACACACCCAGCTGTCTCAGAGCAATTAAGAGAGCCCTTGGGGAAGGAGTTAAGTGATTCCAGAGCTGGGCTCAAAGGCTTCCCCTCCTTCTCACCCTTCCTGCTAAGGAGAAGCCCAGCTGGCAGGCTGGGGGGTGGCCTTTAATCACCGTGCCCTTGAGCCTCAGGGCCACGGCCCAGCAGCAAAACGCTTCCCTTCCTGCTTCCCTGGCTGCCAGCGGCGCTGTTCCATCGGTCTGAGCTGCCACCGGTGTTTCTGAACACCCTGCAGAGAGAGATCTCTTCAGGGCTCCCGTTTGCAGAGCAGCCTAGAGAATCCTGCCAAGAACAGCTCCCAGCCATCTGCTTCCCAGAGCCCAGCAGCATCTGCACAGCCCGGCTCCCTGGGGCACCCCAAGTCTGGAGGAATGGGATTTCTGGTTGAGGGGCAGAGCAACCTCTTCTTCAGGGCACAGATGGGACCAGCAGCTGGGTTCCCACCTGGAAGAAGGGTGCAAGGAAGGGAAGAGAGCATCCAGAAGGAAAATGCTTTCCACAATAAATTGCAATCCCTGAAGCCTGACCCTTGGGTGCATTCAGTGCCCCAGGTCTCCAAGCTCCCCTCTGAACATCCTTTCCATCTAACACTGGGAATGAGGAATAGAGTTGTTTCCCTGTAAAAAACCCTTTAAGAACTTGAATAATCAAATGTGGGAAGGATTTTCTACAGATGGGGCCTGCCAATCACATGGAGAAGAGGCCCATTTGCTGCTCCCCCACCCAGGATTCCCACCACCCAAATGGATGTAGTATCCATACTTTTGCCTCCTTAGAGTGTCAGCTCTAATAAACAGCATTTCAAAGGACATCTTTAGGTCCCTTAAGGCCACCACCAGCTCCTGCTCAGACACACAGAATGGAAGGGTTTGAGGGTTTTTGGAGCAGCAGCTTTGCTATAAAAGGTCCTTCCCAAGCTTCATTTGAGTTTGCTCTTGCTGAAGTCATGCTGGTTCCAGAAGCTTCTGGAGTGAGCCACCAGCATGGTTCACCTTTGGACTCAAACATGACACATGTCATCACCTTTCCTCTCCATTCCTCCTGTGCCTCAGGTAAGGAGTGGCATTCCCACCTCCTCCTTCACCGGCATTTGCTCCAGACCAAGATCCCTGAGGATAAGATCCCAGGAATGCCTGAGGCCCACGTGGCATCCTGTCAAAGCCTTGTACTTGTGCTTCCACCCAGCTCACACTGCAAGGAAACCAGGGCAGCAGACACCCATGTGCAGCCAGAGCCTCCTGCACAACACCTGTAACCCCAACACCTTCCCTGCTCCTACAGGACCTGCATCAAAGAGCCACACAGGGATCAGGGCCCCTGGAATTGTCACCTGTGGCTCCATCATCACACCAGGGACACCAGCAGAGGACAGGATCCCTCAGGGTAGAGCTGGACAACGTGGAATCACAAGCAGCTCAGACAAGGCTGGGAGAGAAAAGGCTACAGAGAAAGCAGGGCACGTGACTGGCATAGGGAAAGACAGGGACAGACCATCAGAGCTGGCTGCAAGTGCCAAGGACACGGGAAGCTGCAGAGCTGTGTCCTCACTTAGAATCACCAAATCCCAGACTGGCTTGGATGGGAAGGGACCTTAAAGCCCATCCAGTGCCACCCCTGCCATGGCAGGGACACCTGCCACTGCCCCAGGCTGCTCCAAGCCCAGTGTCCAGCCTGGCCTTGGGCACTGCTGGGGATCCAGGGGATGCCCTCACTGGAAACAGCTGCTGTGGCTGTGGCAGAGGAGCTGTGGGACATGGCTGGAGCTGTGGGACATGGCAGGAGCTGTGGGACATGGCTGGAGCTGTGGGACATGGCAGGAGCTGTGGGACATGGCAGGAGCTGTGGGACACGGCTGGAGCTGTGGGACACGGCTGGAGCTGTGGGACATGGCTGGAGCTGTGGGACATGGCAGGAGCTGTGGGACATGGCAGGAGCTGTGGGACATGGCAGGAGCTGTGGGACATGGCAGGAGCTGTGGGACACGGCTGGAGCTGTGACAGCCTCCCCTGGCACAGGGGACACTCCTGCAGGGGCACAGTCTGTATGAGCCTGAGCTGCCCTTGCAGCCCATAGAAACAGCGATCCATGGAATGGGCTGGGTGGGAAGGGAGCTCAGAGCCCCCCCAGTGCCACCCCTGCCATGGCAGGGACACCTCCCACTGTCCCAGCCCCAGTGTCCAGCCTGGCCTTGGGCACTGCTAGGGATCCAGGCTGGGCACCCTGTGCCAGGGCCTGCCCACCCTGCCAGGGCACAATTCCTCATTCCCAAGATCCCATCCAGCCCTGCCCTCTGGCACTGGGAGCCATTCCCTGGCTCCTGTCCCTCCAGACCCATGTCCAAAGTCCCTGTGGAGCAGAGGAAGCAAAGCAGAACAGACCCCTCTGTGAACACTCCCAAGGGCCCAATTTCACACTGTCCCATACATTTACAGAAGGAGGTTGCCCAGAAGCTGGCCACAAGGCAATCTGCAGACAGCTGTTAAGAACCTGACCTCTGGCATCCAACTGCAAGTTTCCACTCAGAAATAGCAGTGCCTGGCTGCAGCTGTCTTGGCAGGGGACACCCCACACCTGACAGTAACAGAGGGTTGGGGTTTGGCAGAGGGCATTCAACACCCAACCAGAGCAGAGTGCCTGGATTGCTTCTCCCTTGGCATGTGGACACACAAATCCAGCTCCATGGCCTCAAAACAAGCACTGGAGATTGGATATTGAGACCTCCAGCCTGCCAGGACCAGCCATCACCTGGGCCAGGCTGACAAGCCCCAAGAGCTGGAGCAGACACAGCTGGCATCTGTGCGGCCTCAGGGGAAGCCTCAGCAGCTGCCAGGCAGGGCTGGGACACATCACCCACAGAGCAGGATTTGGTCCCTCTGTTCCCAGTTTAGGGATATTTCCTCCAGCCAAAGAATTCCCTGCTGCAGGAGTGTTACAGGCACAGAATCCCAGGATCACTGAGGCTGGAAAAGACCTCCCAGACCCTCGAGTGCAGCCTGTGCCTGATCCCCACCTTGTCCCCAGCCCAGAGCACTCAGTGCCACATCCAGGCCTTCCTTAGACACCTGCAGGGATGGGCACCCCAAACCTCCCTGGGCAGCCCCTGCCAAGGCCTGAGCCCCCTTTCCATGCAGAAATTCCTCCTGGTGTCCACCCTGAGCCTGCCCTGGCCCAGCCTGAGGCCATTTCCCCTTGTCCTGTCCCTGTTCCCTGGGAGCAGAGCCCGACCCCCCCTGGCTGTGCCCTCCTGGCAGGGACTTGTGCAGAGCAACAAGGGCCCCTGAGCCTCCTTTGCTCCAGGCTGAGCCCCTGCCCAGCTCCCTCAGCCCCTCCGGGGCTCCATTCCCTGCCCAGCTCCCTCAGCCCCTGCTGGGGCTCCATTCCCTGCCCAGCTCCCTCAGCCCCTGCTGGGGCTCCATTCCCTGCCCAGCTCCCTCAGCCCCTCCTGGGGCTCCATTCCCTGCCCAGCTCCCTCAGCCCCTGCTGGGGCTCCATTCCCTGCCCAGCTCCTCAGCCCCTCCTGGGGCTCCATTCCCTGCCCAGCTCCCTCAGCCCCTCCTGGGGCTCCATTCCCTGCCCAGCTCCAGCCCCTGCAGGTCTCTCGTGTCAGGAGGGGCCCAGAGCTGCCCCAGCCCTGGAGGTGCCCCAGCAGTGCCAGCACAGGGGACAGGCACTGCCCTGGCCCTGCTGCCACCCCAGAGCTGGCACAGCCCAGGGGCCATTGGCCTCTGGCACATCTGGGCACACCTGGGCTCGTGTCCAGCTCCTGGCACCAGCACCCCCAGGAAATCCTCTCTGGCACCATTAAACTGTGACCCCCTCTCTGCCAGCGCTGCACCTTGTGCTGCACGGCTTCCTCGGGCTCAGGAGCTCCTCAGTGTCCCTCCAGCAGCAGCCAGAGAACCCTTCCCTCTCTGCCCCTGCCAGCCTGGCACAGCACCAGCACACTCCTGCCTCGCCCCCAGCCAGCAGGAACGTGCACACTGCAAACTGAACCCATCTGCACTCCTGACTCCACGGCAGGAGAGACCCAGCCAGGGCTGGAGAGGGCTGGGGATCATCCTGCATGAAGCTCCTGTGCTCCTGCTCTGTCAGCTCCAGGGACACCAGCTCCTCTCCAAGGACAGGCTCCTTCCCTGTTGGGGACATGCTGCCCCCTCCACATTCCCTCAAATCCACTGGCTCTTCTCCAAACCGATGGTGTGTGGCCAGAGAGCTTCTGCCAGGCACAGCTCAGAGGCTGAGGCACAGCCAGGCCCTGGCACAGGGTGCCCAGAGGTGCTGGGGCTGCCCCTGGATCCCTGGAAGTGTTCCAGACCAGGCTGGACCGGGCTTGGAGCAGCCTGGGACAGTGGAAGGTGTCCCTGCTTTAAGGGAGGGAGCTTTAAGGTCCCTTCCAGCCCCATTTGTGAGCCTGACAAGGTAACCCAGCTTTGGAAGCTGCAAAGGGCACAGAGCATGCCAAGCCTCAATGCCTAAGTCAAAGCTGGAATAGGTGACCCAGTACTGAGATTTCTGCTGGATCAGCCACTTTCCCAAGGCTAAAATAGCCAGGAACAAAGCTCCCCAAGGAAACAAGACACGGAGCAAGCAAGGAAGGCAGCAGGGCAGAGACACGAGTGGGGCATAGATGCTGCCCTTGGAGCACTAAGTGAACCCACCCACCTCTGCCCAAGTCTCTGCTGACTCAGTAAAGCCACAGGCTGTGGGGCCAAGCTCCTCCTGTCCTTGGGACACAGCTCCCTCAGAGCCCTGTGCTCCAAAGCAAGGCCAGGGAGCACCCCAGCAGTGCCTAACTGGGGACAGGAGTGGCTGATGCTTTTGTGCTGTGTGGGACCTTCCTCCTCTTCTGCTCCCAGATTCAAGTGTAGCAGCATTTCTGTCTGAGGTGCCCTCAGGAAATAACCTGGCAGCAGTTGTGGTCCCTGCCACACGATCCAGAAGGGTGTTGAAGTTGGAGACCCCCTTGTCCCTGCACAGGTGCTGAGAGGGACAGCAGCAAGCCCACCAATCCCTCCAGCAGGACTGGAAACAGGCTGAACATCCAACAGTCTCCCTCTTGGAGCAGAAGAACTGTCTTTGCAGGAGCCAAACCAGTCCCTTTGGGAGGCCTGGCTCACAGCTGAGTGTTTTGATTACCTTTCTCCAGCACCCACACAAACCCACAGTCATTCCCTGCCTTTCTACACACGCAGACATTTTCCTGATGAACCCCCACACAGCCAGCCTTCCACAGGGGAATCTCGTGCCCCTGACACATCATCCCAAGTCCCTCTCCCAAATCCATTCCTCTCCACCTCACCAGGGTGCAAGAGGAGTGTGAGCAAGCCCTGGCCACCCCAGCCCCCATGGATGGCTCCAGGAGGAGCTGTGCTCCCTGAAGGCCTCAGACTTGTCCTGATTGTCCCCACTCTTAAGTGACACTCCATGAGCCACCCTGGAAGGATGACTGCAACATGACGGGTTCCACAACAAGAGCAAAACAAAGAAGGTGAGGTGAAGCCTTCCTGCTTCATGGCTGGCATCAGAGAAGAAACAAATACGGAAAACACCCTCCTCTCCACATAAACACTGGATGCAGCATTCCCCCCTGTTAAGGATGTCGCCTACTTTGGCCCAGAATCAGGCCCCAGGGATTTAAATGCCACAGCAGAGCCTGCTGGCACTTCCAGCAATTCCTTCCAAGGTTCCCAGCACATTGAACAAGACACAGCTTGGCACAAGGAGATGGGAATGATGTGGGTTCCATGGGTGTGACTGCAGGGAGCACCCACGGGGCAGGAGCTCCATGGGGGCAGTTCCTGGGCTGGCCCTGCTCCAGGGAAACCCACAGCCCCCTCTGCAGTCCCTTCACTGGGGGGCACAGCCCCAGAGCTCGCTGTGTGCAGGGACAGGTCACCACTGCCTCCCTGGACCCCAGCCCAGGAGGAGGAGAAGCTCCCAGTCACAGCCTGATCATTCCAGCAAAGAGGGGGTCCCATGTCACACACGGTCCCACCTTTACCACACTGGTCCTCGCTGCACCCACAGCCCCCCCAAATCCCGGCTCTCACTCACTGCAATTCCTCTGCCACACAGCCCCGGGTCTCTCTGCAGCCTCCCAGCCCACAAATCTCAGGTTTCACTGCAGCCATCCCCCCAAACCCTGTGTTTCTCTGCAGCCACCCCCAAACTGGGGTTCCACTGCAGAGCTCTCCAAACCCTGAAACATCTCACTGAAGCCTCACCCCAAAACCCAGGTTTCCCTGCAACGCCCCGTCCCCAAACTCCAGGTTCCCCTGCAGCCCCCTGCCACCACCCCAGGTCTCACTGCAGCACAAACTCTCTGTCCCCAAGCCCCTGGGTGTCACTGCAAAGCCACCAAACCCTGGGGCTCACTGCACCTCCCATCCCTTCCACACCCGCGTTTCAGGTCTCACTGCAGCCCCCCAAAACCCCGCACACCTCTGCAAACCCCCCCACCCCAAAACCCCACATCTCACTGCAGACCCTCCCAACACTCGGACCGCCCTACACTTCCCCTTCGCTCCCTTTAAATCTCCGGTTTCAGTGCAGCCCCTCCCTCCGCCCCAAACCCCCGGACTCCCTCCACACCCCCTCCCCACAGCCCGGCTCTCCCTGCAGCCCCTCCGGAGATCCCACCGCGGCTCCAGGCCCCGCTGGAGCCTCCCCTCCTCCGTGCACCCCAGCCTCCCCTCCCAGCCCCGGCCGCCCCTCAGCGCCCCCCTCACGGCGCCAGGCCCCGAGCCCGGCCCCCACCAGCGCCGCTACCTTGTACTTGCTGAAGCCGGCCAGCTGCTCGGGGCTCACGTACTCCATGCTGGCGCTCCCGCTGTTGCCGCTGCCGCCGTTCGCAGTGCTACCGGCGCTGCCGCTGTTCCCGCCGCTCCCGGGGCCGTTCCCGCTGCTCCCGGAGCCGCCGCCGCCGCATCGGCCCACCCGGCGTGGCAGTGACGTCACCGCGCCCCGCCCCGCCGCGATGGCGCCGCCTGGCGGCCGGGAGGGCCCCACGCGTGAGGGGAGCCAGAAAAGCGGGGGAAAAAAAAAAATCCCAAAAAAACCCATCCAGGCCTGGCCTGGGTCAGCGTGGAGCGATTCTCCGTGTCCTGGCACTCCAGCCCTGCTAAGAAGTCTCTCCTGGATCTCCTTTAGGTACCAGAAAGGGCCCAAGGGTATCCCTGTACCATTCGCATCTCTCTAAGTCCTCATGGATTCCGTGTGGGAAGAGACCTTAAAGCCCATCCAGTGCCACCCCCTGCCATGGACAGGGACAATTCCACTGTCCCCAGGTGCTCCAAGTCCTGTCCAACCTGGCCTTGGACACTGCCAGGGATGGGGCAGCCACAGCTTCTCTGGGGAGGGAGGGAGAACAAGGGGAGGAAGGGAAACTAAGAGCAAAATTGGTCTTCTCAGGCCTCCCCACCTGCCCTTCCATCTCCGTGTTGATATAAATCAAGTCCCATATGTCTCATTTAATAAACCACAAACTTAAAAATTAGCAGCAGTTTTAATGAGACAGAAAATTCAGCAGCAGTTTTAATTGGGTAGAATAACGCAATCAAATATAATTCAGTTGTTACAAAAAGAAATTTGGCAGTGGTTCGGGTAACGCATAAGCAAAAACCAATCGGTCAGGGTACGGGGAGGGCTTCCCACCCTGCCTCACCTACAAAGGCAAAAGGATCCAAACACAACTTATATACTGCATGCTAATTCGTATTCATTGTGAAAAACGCCAATCACTTGGTTTTTTTAGAATTTTAAAAGTTTAATAAATAGCAATATAATTAGAGTAATAATAATTTGGACAATTTGGATTAGGACAATAGGAGACAATAAAAACAAAGAGTTACGGACGGTCCAGGTACCTTTTCTGGGCAAAATAAGCCTGAAAAAGGACACCCATTAACAGAGGATTAACCCTTAAAAACAACAGCCTGTTGCATATTCATACAGCTCATCCATGATGCATAAATTCCATTCAAACACAGGATTCTGGCTGGGCAGTGTCAGCTTCTTCCTCTGAATCCTGACTGCATCTCCAGGGCTGAGCAAGGCAGGAAGAAGTTCATTTCTTCTGATAAGGGAGCAATAAATTATTTTTCTCTGAAAGATTTAGGTGTCCTGTGGCTGCTATCTCAGTAAGAGTACCTCATTCCTCTCTTTAAAAAAAGTATCTTATATAGCATAGTTTCTATTTTAACATTCTGTTTTGACCTAAAACTATATTTAACACACTGCTTAAGAAAATTAATACAATATAACTTTTAAACGAAACACATATAATATTCATTTTAATATTTGTGAAAAGCCAATCATAAAAGATGCATTTTTCCCAGTATGCTGTGGAAATAGTAATAAAAGTTAGGACAATAAGAGACAATAAAAAGCAAAGAATTACAGATGTCTGGGTGCCTGCCACTCTGCCAAAAAGCACACCTTGCTAGAAAAGGATTACCCTTTAAAAGCAATAATTTATTGTATATTTATATATTTCATATATGATTTAAATATTTTTTTAAACTAAGGGTGTTTCTACTTAATTTCAGCTTCGCCCCCCATCTTGTGAATCAATTTTCTTGGTTCCTCGGAATCTGAGCTTTCCCAATAAGGAGGCAATAATTCTTCTCTTGGGATCTTAGTGTCTCTTGCTGTTATCTCTAACCAGAGAGGATCATGAGAAGAATTTCTTGATCATCTTTTCCATTCCTTGAGCTAGTTACAAAAAGTATCTTATATCACATGGTTTCTATTTTAATGTTATGCTATGGACTAAAAACTATATTTACCACACTATTTAATTTAATACAGCACTACTTAAAAGAGATTAATACAGCATAACGTTCCAGCATAACACATGTATTATTCATTTTAATATTTGCCAAGAGCCAATCATATAATATGCATTTTTCATGCCAGTGTCACTGGAAGGCACCGCATCCAAGAATTGCTGAGGTTGGAAAAGACCTTTGATCTGTTTGTGCTCCTCCCCACAGCAGGGCCTGCAAGGAAGGAGGAGCCTGATGATCCAGCTGAGGGTGACTTTGGCCAAGGAGTCCTGGCAGAGACAGGGAAAGGTGCAGAGAACGGTCTGGGGGTACTGGAGAGGGAGCTGGGACAGCTGGCACAGGTGAGGGACCCTGCACCCTCCCGATAGCCCAGGCCTGAGGCCACCCCCTCCTTGCTGCACTGGGTCCTGTCCACTGCACCCAGTTGTGGCACTGGGAACCCCACGGTCACTCCAGCAGATGCACTGGGACATTCCCCACGCAGCCCAGGAGGTGGCACCACGGCCAGGGGCACCTCCACTCCCGCTTTGGATCCCTGGATCCCAAAAGCACACCAGCTAACTGAAAACAATTTTCATATATACTTGCTCATTACATTGGTCAAATGCATATTCATGAGGGTTATACATATTCAAACATTCCTTTGAATTTACATGTTCGACACTTGACCCGTCTTCTTCAAGTATGTGCCACTCTGCAGATGAAATTTATATATTTTATTTCCTCACCAGACCCTCTGTTCCATGGTTTGACAGTTCTTGATAGCCTGGTTCTTTTCAATGTTAACTTATCATACAGATAAGATACTCCACGAGTGCATGAAATCAATATTAGCTATATCACACAAAAATTATCTGAGTTCTTCTCACCACTGTCAGTTAGTTACACAAAAAAAAAAAGCAGTAGTCACTTCTGCAACAGTTAATGTGATAATACACAGCAAATAGTCTCTATTTTAGTATTTTGCAGGAGCCTAAACTATAATACATTTATCACACAAAAATATATAATTTTCACCGAGATTATGGTAAAAAGGCTGACAAATTAGACTACACAAAAAGCAGTTAAAAAGTGATTACAAACTGTACTGTACCAAAATAATTTGGAAAAGCCAATATGATAGTGAAGGGCAATGACTACCTAGTTATTTCTTACAGACCACAGGAGCAACACAGCAAGCCCAGGTGTCCCCTGTTGTGACCGTGGTCACGAGGGTTTTCAGGATGAAGAAGAGACGAGAATGTTGACTCCATGATCAGAAGGCTTCATTTATTATTTTATGATCTATGTTACATTAGGACTATACTAAAAAGCAATAGAAAGGAAAAGGTTTCTTCAGAAGCTAGCTAAGCTAAGAATAGACAAGAATGAATAACAAAGATCTGTGTCTCAGACAGAGAGCAAGAGCCAGCTCTGCCATGAGTGGTCAGGAAATCCAAACATCCACAGGAGACCAATCACGGGTTTACCTGTTGCATTCCACAGCAGCAGATAACCATTGTTTCCTTTTGGTTGCTGAAACTGCAGCTTCTCAAAAGGAAAAACCCTAAGAAAGGATTTTTCATGAAAGATGTCTGTGACACCCTGTCCCTGGCACTCAGCCCTTGCAGCATCACTCGTCTCTTGCACCAGCTCTGGCTCCTGTCACTGGCTCTGGGTCTGCTTGGCCTTGGGCTGGGCTTGGCAGAGTCTGGGCCCGTTCCCCTCCTGTCTTGCAGGTTCCCAGCAGAGCAGCTGCAGAGCAGAGCACCTCGCTGGGATCAGCCTTCTCAGCTCTCTACGTGTGTGACAGGCCAGGCTTGGTGCCCAGCCCTGCCTCCCTTGGCACCTGCCACTGACATTGGTTTCCCTGGATGTTGTGGTTTGGAGCTTCTCCTGCTCTCTCACTGTCCCTGCAGGCAGTGAAGCTGCTCCTGGGGCAGAGACCCTGAATGGAGCAGAGCCTCTGCTGCCACACCCCCTCTCCCAGTGCCACCCCCTGTCCCCTGCCTGTCTGCAGCACACGGAGCTGGAGTCACCCCCAGCTGTGGCTCCCCTGAGCATGAAGGAGACACAGAGCAGTCCAAATCAACTCCTTTATTAGCAGAGCATGAAAAACGGCAATGGTGACCGTGTTCACAGGGGTCTCAGGTTGAGGGAAGAGACAAGGACTTGACTCCATGTTTCAGAAGGGTTGATTTGTTATTTTATTATATATATTGCATTAAAACTATACTAAAAGAATAGAAAAAAGGATTTCCTTAGAAGGCTGGCTTAGAATACTAAGAATAGAATAAGGAATGATAGCAAAGGTTTGTGGCTCAGACTCTCCATCTGAGCCAGCTGGACTGTGATTGGCGATTAAGTAGAAACAACCAACATGGGACCAATCACAGATGCACCTTTTACATTCCACAGCAGCAGATAATCAAGGTTTACATTTTGTTCCTGAGGCCTCTCAGCCTCTCAGCAGGAAAAATCCTAAGGAAAGGATTTTTCATAAAAGATGTCTGTGACAGGCAATCACTTGTTTTAAAATTTTAGAAGTTTAATAGTGTCATGGTTTGACACTGGCACAATGCCAGTGCCCCCATGAAGATACCTTCTCCCTGGTAGCTGCTGTGAGATGTGACCAGGAATAAGCAAAGCAGGCTCCTACTTAGGGAAGAAAGAAAACAGAACTTCATTAACTACACTACAACTACATAAAGGAAAAAGGATAAAAAGGAACACACACACAGGGAAAATGAAAACCTTACATTTCCTCCTCCCCCCACCAAATTTCCAACACAATACATTTATTCCCCAAATCACCAACTCTCGGTCCAGCACCACCCTTCAAACAATCAACCCTCAGTTCATCAAGAGGAGAGGAGTCCTTCTTGTGCCACGGGCTTCCCCTGGAAACACAGCTGAAGCCTCGTGTGTTTCCGTGTCACTCGTGGCACTGTCTGGAGTACATCTGCCGTCGTGACCTCTTCCTTTCATGTCCAGTGCTCTCACCACTGAACACAGACCAGAGCTGCTTCTAGGGCTGTCTTTTTAAGGATGCTCTGTCCCGATCCAAAAAAGGCACAGTCTCTCCTTTGGGACACCTGTCCCCACAATCTCTCCTTTGGGACACCTGTCCCCCCCATATTTTTTCACCCCCTGGGGCCGAGGGGCATCAACACTGAACCCTCTTGGTTCTGAGGCCATTGCCTCCCCCTAGAAGCAGTCTCTGTATCACAAGGAACATGGTTCTGTCCATGGCTGTACAAAAAGAGTCCAGCAAAAGCCACTCCATCATCTCTTCCCACTAGGATTCTTCTCTATCCTTCCACTATCTCTCACTCGCCCAGACCTCTCTCACACTTGCACATTTCCTTCCTCATCTTCCACTCTATCTTCTAGGAGAGGTCAATGTTCTGTAAAGTTCTCATTCTCCAAAAAGGGGTTAAAAGCTCCTACAAGCCAGCAGCTGGGCCGGGGCAGAGACCCGAACTCTTTCCTGCTGGAAACCCAAGAGGACCCTCCCAGGGGAGAGCTCTGCTTTTAACCCCGTGTTCTCAGAGGCATGTCCATGTCCTAAATGGCCAGGTTAAAATGCCAATATTAAAGCCTGAATATCCATTGGCCAAAAACACAGCATCCCAAAAAACACATTTCCTGTCAAACCACCACAAATAGTAATAAAATAGATATGAAAATAGTAATAACAAATTAAAGCAATAAGCATTTGGATAATCAGAGTAGGACAATCGAAGACAATAAAAAGCAAAGAGTTACAGATGTCTGGGTACGTTTTCCTCCTTCTGCCAAGCAAAAGCACACCTCAATAACAAAGGATTAATCCTTAAAAGCAATAGCCTATTGCATATTCATATATCTCATACATGATGCAAAAATTATTTTCAAACAAAGGGTCTTTTCTGGTTAATGTCAACTCCCCCCCACATCTTGTAAATCAATTGTCTTGATCCCTCAAAGTCTGGTTCTTCCCGATAAGGGGGCAATAATTCATCTCTTGTGATTTTTGGTGTCTTGTTGCTGTTATCTCTATGGGAAGAATTTCTTGATTCTCTTATCCATTCCTTGAGCTACTTAGAAAAGTATCTTTCATCACATAGTTTCTATTTTATATTGTGCTGTAGCCTAAAATTTATACTTACCACACTACTTCAAAGAGATTAATACAGCATAACTTTCCAACCTAACACATGTAACGTTGATTTTAATATCTGCAAAGAGCCAAGCGTACAATATGCATTTTTCACAGAGAGCCTGCAGGGGATGAGGCTGAAGCAGCCCTTCAGCAGCTCTCCAGAAGGGCCTGGCCCTCGCTTGGCCCAGCGGGGTTGCAGCACCTGCGCAGCAAAAGCCCCCACGGCTCCCTGGGGCAGAGGCAGCGGGTGCCACCTTCTGCAGAGCACAGCTCTGGTGCCACCAGCCTGCCTGGGCAGCACAGCCCTGCCCCGAGGGCTGCTGCGGAAGGTGCTGGCTGACAGGATTCTCCACATGGGGCACTCCAAAGGCTTTTGCTCAGCAGAGAGGCCAAGGGCAGGAGCAGCTCCTGCTGGGGCTGAGGGCTGGAGGAAAGGGCAGCAGCCCCAGGCAGCTGAGCAGGAGCGGCTGCCCCGGACAGAGACACAGCACCCCTGAGACAGGGAGTGAAAGCACTGCCTGAGCCCCAGGGCAGTGGTGTCGCTGCTTTCCTGAGCCCGCAGGCACAACGGCTCCTGCTGGGAGAACGGCCTCAGCTGATCCAGGAGGCTGCAATGAGGGAGGGAAGGATGACACCCAGAAGCCAAGCAGCCCAGCTTGCAGCCAGCGTGGAGCTGGCCTCAGGCCCTGCAGCCCTTTCTCCCAGCAGGGCAGCTCCTTGCTGCAGGAAAACTGCCCCTGGGGCACTGTCCCTTCTTGTCTCACAGCAGCTGATCCAAGGGGTGCTTTGAGTGCTGCCTTTGCCTGTCCCTGCCCTCGGGCTCAGGATGGCCACAAGGCTGATGGCCCCAAGGATGGGTTTGGTTTGGCTCTAGGACAAAGCTGAGGGGAATGCTTATGGCAAACAGGCAAGAGGATTCTGGCTTTTTCATGAAGCAAGGGAGCTGCTGAGTAATGGATGCTGTAATGCACCTTATTTCATCAAATTTGGGATACCTTTGTCTTTACTGGACTTGAGAGTATCATCATTGTAACTGCATTTTGTGCAGAGCCTGGTACAAAGTTCTCCTAAACTGCAAAGCTGTTGTGGTTCTTCCTCTCCAAGGATGTGGCCTAACGCTTCTCCAGCTCAGACAGTGCTTCCTGCTTGGTAACTCTATACCACGCCTCAGGGATTTCTCCTTTGCCCTGAAATTTCCCATCATACAAAGCTTCCAGCTGTGTCTTGAAATGAGACACAAACCACTTCCAGTACGCCTGCATGGATGGATCAGGAAGAATGTTCCAAGTGGAATATGGAGGTCCAGCATCCCGGTATCTCCTGTAGGGGTAAACTTCATTCTCACGAATCCTGAATGTGCAGTCACTTGCAACATCGCTGGAACAAATATCAATGACGAGCTGGTCTGTCCCAATCCACCTCCATCCCGTCAAACCTTCTGGGCGATGGAAGACCAGCTGATGGTCTCCATCATGATTCTGCATTGTGTTTGTGCAGACAGCGCCACAAAAGGGACACTGCTCCCAGCACCCTGCAAAATGCTCCACCAGGATGCTGTGAGGCTGCCTTGGAAATGAGCTCAGGTCAGCAGCAGCCAATTCTGTCTTGAGCCTTTCCCTCAGGTCATACAGAGCTTCTGCCATGGCACTGCTCAGGAACTCAATGTCTGTGACCTCCTGGTGCTCGATGCCCTTCAGGTCACTTCTGGGCAAGTTGAGCACCTCTGACAGTTCCCTGCAAAACACATCCAGCCAGAGAGAGGCTTTGTCTTCTCTGTCTTCTCTGTCTTTGACAATTTGGGTTGATAAAAAAACAGCTGACAAGATGTTTCGATAGAGAATATCAAGGGAGGAATCTAAAAACATCCCCAGCCTCCTAGTCCCATCTAAACAGTGACTCCTAACCCGTGTCTCAATGTAACTCTCACAAAACTCTTTTGGAGACATAAGGTACTGCCTGAAATACTCAAAATTTTCCTGTTCTGCCAGGTATCTCAGGATGCAAACTTCCAGATTGGCTCTGCTGCCCTGGAAATCTGGGGATTTCTGCATGTCCTCAGCGATGGCTTTAGCTGACCACTCATAGACTGCACGGCAAAGAGCTGGTTCAATCTTGTCACAAAGGAAAACAGCAAATGTTGTGATCGAAGTGGCTCCTTGGCAGGAAATCTGGAAACATTGGAAGAAATCTTCTCTCTTGCTGCTCAGGTACACAGCTGGGTCATTTGCCTTTTGGAATGTTTCGTGCATGGCTTTAAACCTTTCCGCTGCTATTTTGCACAGATAGATCGACAAATCTATGCTGTAATCTCTGTTAAAACTACATTTCCCATTGCTGGGGACAGAGTTGACACCTTTCTGTACTTCATTGAGTATTTCATGAATAAAATTTCGACTGTAATCGCGTTTCTCCTCCTCCTTCTTAGCAATGTTTGCCATCACACGTGCTATAATCTTGTCTGTGATGTGTTGAAAGTTGATCACATCAGCATTGGAAAGGCTCCTGGGATCTGTGAAAAAGATGAAACACTTTTTCTTCAGGATATATTTCTCTGGATCAAAAGAAAATCCTCCGCCTTTGGAAACAGACGTGATCCGTTCAAGGACATCTGGCTCCTTAAAGTGCTCTACAAGGACACCGTCGATTTCTGCATCGATATCCACCCGTTCTGGAGGACGAGCATCACGGGAGACTTTGGCAATCCACTCATTCCAGACAAGAGTAAAGTTGTCCTTCAGTTCTCTCTCACTGAGGCTCTTCCCCTTCAGAGTCACAGCCAGCTCCTGACTCCTTTTCAGGAGCTCATCTTCATATTCCAACTTCCTTGCATCCAGTTTCTTCTGCTCCTTCTGTAGCTCAATGAGATTCTCACATTTCTTTTTTGTTTCATGAAGAAGAGTCTCTTTGAGTTCTTTCAGCTTCAGCTCTGTGCTTGATTTCCACTGGACCAGTATCTCCCGGTCTTTGTCTTCCCTGAAATACTCTTCCACTTTTTTCTCAATGGCATCACTTGTCTTTTTCACCAGCCCTTCAAGGTATTCTCTGGTGACATTCTGCAAGTCCCCATTCCGAATTTTGTTGTCCAGTCTCATTTGTACATCTAAGATGTGTTTCCTCAACACCCAGGTCCACTGACTAAAGGCATTTTCCAGTTTCCTGTACACAGCAATCTCCAGGGAATTCTTGAAGCTGAAAACAAAGTTTTCATTCAGCAAAGCATTCCAGAGGTCACTAACACGATCTTTCAGGCCTGAGAGCCTCAAAATGCTGCGCTGTGACTGCTTCTTGGCAGCCTGGAGGATTTTGCTCTTGAGTTGCTGGACGTTCTGGCTGTAGTTGGGGTTGGGTGGTGCCATTGGGGGGTTTCCTTCCCACAGGTGAGCAAAGTAGTGAATGTGGGTGTTCACATCAAAGCCAATGACATCGCTGAAGGAGGAGATGTCACAGAATTCCTGCTGAGCAGCTATCACGGTCATTTCATCCAGCTTTTCCTGCAAGCGCCTTTGTCCTTCCATGTTCTGCTCCTTGGCATTTGCTTCTCCCACGTTTTGGTGGACAAAGAGGCAGCTTGGGGAAAGATTGACTTTCTTCATCCTCAGGAAAGCCTGCACAGCGATCTGGAGAACATCTTGCATTTCTGATGGATTTTCTCCAAAGATATTGATCACAGTCAAGTTGCCGACACCAATGACAAAGGTGGCCAGCTCGTTGTCATGGTTCAGGGACTGTTTATTGGCCATCTCGATGGCACGGAGTCCCTCTGTGTCAACCACCAGCACAAAATCAAAGCCCAAGTCTTGCTGCAGCTCCTCGCCCACTGGGATGAGCTGCATGAAGGCTCCGCGAGTGCATCTCCCTGCGCTGACGTTGAACTGCAGACCAAACATGGCATTCAGCAGGGTGGACTTGCCCGTGCTCTGGATGCCGAGCACGGAGAGCACAAACACTCGTTTGTCCCCCAGCCTCTCAATTAAGTTGTCAAAGATTGCTCCCACCCAGCGCAAGGGCAGGTAAGAAGCGTCCCCATCCATCAGCTCCACGGGGTACCCTGAAACCATCAGCTCTACTGCAATTTCCGGAAGTTTGACAAAAGTGTCCTTCTTGGAGTTCAATAATTCCAGAGCTTCGTAAATCTGCCCTACCTCTCTCAGAAGGTGCTCCAGGCCGATGGATGAATCGTTGATTTCATCAGAGAGGGCATCCAAGCGACTCAGCATCTCATCATTGCCACTGGTTTTCTTCTTGTCTTTCTTTCTTGACAGGATTTTAGACCATAACTCGTGATAGTCCCTCCTCAGTTCTCCAAGGCGACCACAAGACAGCTCGTCCATAAAGACCTTCATCCACTGCAGGAAGTATTTCTTGGTATCTGCTGGCTGGGCCTGGAGAAACTCAAGGAATGATTTCATCAGTGGGTTGAGAGGGAAAGCTCGCTCAAGTTGCTTTCTTCTTATTGCTTTCTTCTCATTTTCAATTTGGCTCCGATGATGCTCAACGCTCTTGTTCCTCTTCTCCTGCAAGCGAGTGAGTTCTTTGTCCTTTTGGCACCACTGGTACCACAGTTTTCCTTGAAGTGGCAGCAGCTTGGATTTGATCTCAGACAGCTTCTCTTTCTTCAGAAGCTCCACCAGCTCCTTTGCCTTTGCTTTGGCTGTCACACACGCGGGTTGGTCTGCATCCACTACAAATCCGTGCTGGCGAGCTTTGTCCACGCAGGCCTCCAGGCTGAAACATGGATTAGAACCTTCCAGGAGATTCCCAATTGTCTTGGTCAGCTCGTCCATCAGTTCTGCTTCGTTTCTGTTCTTGATCCCTATTGTTATGGTTTTGCTGGCTTGTCCAGCTGCAGTGTTCTCTTTTTCTGTGAGAAGACAAACCAAAGGCCTTTGTGACTGCCACAGGCCCTGCAGAAGCTTTTTCCCCCTGTTGTCCATGTGCTCCCAATCGGACACGAGAGCCACGTTGACAGCAGATATCTCCTGCAGGAACTGCAGCTGTGCTCCGTGATCCCTGGCGTCTCCACGCAGGTTACAGAAAGCCACGCAGCGCTCAAAGGTGTCATTGGGGCTTCCACCGGGGCAGTACCAGGCGATCTCCACCAGCCCTTCCATCAGCAAACACTCTCTGGTGCTGCCTCTGCAGTGGCGGTGGAAGAAAGTGTCGTGTTTGCGTTTGCTGAGCAGAGCGTTCAGGAGCTGGGACTTGGAAGAGGAGGCTGAGCTGCCAATGCGGATGAAGGACACGATGGGTGTCTGTGCCTGAAAGATGAGTTTGTTGCTGAAACTCTTTGCTTGGGCCTGCTTTCCTGACTTGTCCACCTCTTTCCAGCTCCTTTGGATTTGGCTGAGGGTGTAGAGCGGGAACTCGATGCGTGAAGTGCTCGGGTTGGGCACCAGGAGAGGCAGCGCCAGTTGGCAGAACGCCAGCTTGGTTGCCAGGGACTGTCTCAGGAAGTCATCAGCACAATGGAAAACGGCCATCTGCAGGTCCATGGGGTGCACATGGCTGTCCCTGCTTGCACATTTAGGACCTGCTTCCATCAGCTTATCAAGAAAGTTTTCAAAGGAATCTGATTGTTGGTTCTCTTGCTCGCTGCTTTGTGGCATGGGTGCAAGGCCTGGATTGCTCCTTTCCCAGCAAGTCAGGTATCTCACCTGGTAATCCACAGTTAACAGCTTTTGCAAGAAGTACAATGGCAGTTCCTTGTCCTGGCTGGGCTGGCCGTCCTGCAGCGATGTCTTGCAGATGGTGCGGAAATCTCCCATCCCCATTTTCCTTGGATAGTGACTTTCCAGTCCAAGGCGCTTGAGCAACTGGAGGAACTCCTGGTTTGCAATGGCTTCACTTTCTTTGGATTCACTGCTGTCTGACTTGGACTGGGACTGACTGGGGGGCTCTGGTTTTGGAAAAGTGTCTTCCAGGTCGCTGAGTATGTTCTGCATCCTCTGTTCATCCCATTTGTCATCCAAGCACCCACTGATCAAGGAGTCCAAGTCACGTTCCAGCCTCTCCCAGTCTTCGTCTCTACTGTGCTTTTGGAGGAGATTCTTTATCCGTGGGGACCACAAGCCTTTCATGTGATCTTCCATGAAAACTAAACGCTCCCTTTTCTGCTCAGGGGACAGCTTTTGACATTCTGGTGTCACAGTCAGACCCGTCAGCAGGAGGAATGCCTCAGCTCTGTCCGCATCTTGCTCCTTCAGGTTCATGTACTCCTCATGTGCTGCTTCCATTTCCTTGGCCATGTACTGAATTTCTGGGTGTCCAAGGAGGTGCTGAAAATTGCTGCTTTTCACCTGGTAGCCTGTGCTGGTCACAATCAAGAGCACCAACAGTTCCATGTCCTTCTGAGCCTGTTCCTGGAGAGACTGGAGTAAGGAATAAATGGCCAGGCTGCTGGTCAGGGTGGCTTCTATCTTTGCTTCATGAACGTCAGGAGCAGAGCTTCCTGGTGCGTAGGTGACAGCATGGATGTGCTCCTTCATTTGCTGCAGTGTTTTGATGAGCTCTTGAAGCTCAGAGACTTTGGGAGATCTGGGAAGCGGGTGCTCAGTCTGGAAGACCCATTGCATAATGAAGGAAGCCTCAGGGAAGTCCTTGACAGAGTAGATATGAGGATTCAGGAGGCTCCTCAACATTACCTTGATAGTGGTGGTGTTTTCTGGAGCTGACTCCTGGCAGCTCCGCACGGTGTTCACCAGGAAGTCCTGAAGGGCTTTGTCTGACAGGCACACATTGATCCACACACTGGGGTTCCTGGTTTTTGCACTCAAATAATCTTTTAGCTCCATCAGCATGAACAGCTTCTCTTCATCCACTGTCACCTCCCAGGCCTTCACAGTCCCCATGAAATCTCTGGCCTCTTGCACTGCACTGCCCAGTTCCTCTCCAAAAGTCATGCCAAGGCTCTGATTCGTCAGCACTTTGTACCCAGCCCTGAGGGCTCTGCTCATCTGACCAACAGACTTAAAATCCCCACAGTGATTGCACAGGATAATGTCCCACACTGGGATCAGCTCAAAGCCACGGTCGATAACGCACCACGTTGTGTTATCAGACATGAGCCCTGTTTTCCACTGAGGAAGGGAAGCTGTGTCTGCTGGGCCGCCTGTGTTGACCACGTAGAGCTGAATTGCTGTATGAGAACTCTCTCCGGCTCTCCCCAGGACAGAAGCCTGTGAGCTGGATTTGGAAACATCCAGGGTCCCTTCTACACTGGCCCCGAAGCCACCCCAGCTGGCCCCAACAAAGCTGTTCAGTGCTTCAGACGTTTGTCGCTTCACCTCTTCGCGCTGCTCAGCCCGGAATCCTTCTGTAGACGCCTTCCACCAGAATATCCCCCCAAAGTGGAGGGGACCCTGGTTTATGTGGGATCCAAACCTGCTGAAGAAGCTCTCACATATCTTCACCAAGGTGGGGCTGTCTTCTTCCTGACTGAAGCTCAAAAGCTGCTCCATGTCTTGCAGCTCCCGCAGAGCGGCATCCGAGAGGCGAAGCTGATGCCTTTGGAAGTAGCAGGAGGCCAGAGGGATGTACTGGTACTTGGTGGTGCAAAAGTAGCTCTGCTCAGAGCGGGACTGGTGGGTGTCCTGTGACTGCAAGGAGCCGCTGTGATCTACACTCCCTCCCAGATTAATCCCCCAGAATGAGGATTTGGCAGAAACGCTCATGCTGAACCCCAGCTGCTCCATGGACTTGGTGAAAGTGGATTCTGCTGCAGAGGAGGAGAACTCCTTCCTCTCAAGCAGCGATCCTTGCTCGGGACCGGCGAGCTGGAATCCCTCAGGAACCCTGAGGAGCTGCTCTCGCTTTGCCAGCACATCTTCAGGTCTGCTGGTTCTGTAGATGCCCTGCAGGGCCAGTCCCGCTGACGCCCGCCTCAGCACCTCCGTGTCAGGGATGTTCTCCCTCCTGCCTGCTGACAGCTCCTGCTGCTCCAGCTGCTTCTGGATGCTCTCCAGCATATCTGCCAAGGGTTTCTTTGGCGGTGGCCAGAACTCTTTGGGAATCTCCATGGCTTGCCACAGAGTCTCTGCTTTCTCCCTCAGAGCATCCTGGCTGTGGCTGCGGCTGTTGAGCATTTCTGTCAGATCCTTCAGAGCTTGTTTGGCCTCTTCCTGTCTTTGCTTTGTCTTCTCCAAGTGCTCCTTCTGCACCTCTTTAATGGTCGTTTTGTCATCTTTTATTTTCAGGAGTTTCTGGAGTGCCTTTTTCTCCCAGGGGTGCTGTACCTCACACTCCAGCCTGAGGTAGTCTTTATATTCCAGATGTTGCAGGGCTTCTCTGCACTCGATTCCCAGGATCTGTGAAGCTTTGGGCAGCCAGTATCCAGCATCCAGCCCTTCCTTCTGGAATGCCTCTGCCAGGAGCTGTGTCTTTGCATCCCCCCCCTGTGTGTCCTCCTGTGAAGCCATGGCTGTGGAGGAAGAACAGAGACATTCCCTAAGGTGTTGTCAGAGGCCCCAGGCTCCTGGCAGAGGCTCTGCAGCAGCTGCAGCCCTTGGGATTGCTCCCACCCGGCTGCTGGAGCCAAGCCTGGGATGGCACCAGAGCCAGGGTCCCCTTCCCAGCACCCTGGATGTGCCTGTTGCTTTCCTGTTAGCAGGATCAACCCTGAAGGTGAGTGTGTACCCTAGAGACAGCACAGACACACAGAGACACAAATACAGACACACAGACACAGAGACACACAGACACAGAGACACACAGACACACAGAGACACAAACACAGACACACAAACACAGACACACAGACACACAGACAGAGACACACAGACACACAGAGACACAAATACAGACACACAAACACAGACACAGAGACACACAGACAGAGACACACAGACACACAGAGACACAAATACAGACACACAGACACACAGAGACACAAATACAGACACACAAACACAGACACAGAGACACACAGACACAGAGACACACAGACACACAGAGACACAAATACAGACACACAGACACAGAGACACACAGACACAGAGACACAAACACAGACACACAGACACACAGACAGAGACACACAGACACACAGAGACACAAATACAGACACACAGACACAGACACAGAGACACAAACACAGACACACAAACACAGACACAGCGACACACAGACACAGAGACACACAGACACACAGAGACACAAACACAGACACACAAACACAGACACAGCGACACACAGACACAGAGACACACAGACACACAGAGACACAAACACAGACACACAAACACAGACACACAGACACACAGACAGAGACACACAGACACACAGAGACACAAATACAGACACACAAACACAGACACAGAGACAGAGACACACAGACACAGAGACACACAGACAGAGACACACAGACACACAGAGACACAAATACAGACACACAGACACACAGAGACACAAACACAGACACACAGACACACAGTGACTCAGCCACACAACCTGTCCTGGACAAGGTGCTGCCTTCAGCATCGCCCACATCCTCCCAGCAGAACTCCTCCATCCACAAGTGCAGACAGCCAGGGGCAATCCTGGCTCCCTGGCCCAGCCCCTCTGCCCATCCAACAGCCCTGCCTGCATCCTGCACCCTCTGCCCAGCCCGGGGCTGCCCTGCTGGCTGCCTGGCCCAGCCTGCTGCTCCCAGCACCCGGAGGCAGCGCTCACACACTCCCCCCATGGGCACCCCACACTCCCCAGACACGCTCCCCCCACGCCCCCCAGGGGCTCTGAGCTGTGCTCCTGCTCCAGCTGCCAGCGCAGCCCCTCCCTCGCCCCTCTCTGGCCCCTTCCCAGGAGCCGCTGCTTCCTGGCACCCTCAGGGGCCCACCCCAGTGCAGGGGAAAAATCCACCTTGTCCCTGCCCTCAGCTGTGCCTGGGACATCCTGGTGACCCATCAGAAGTGACTGGAAATGCTGGGACTCAACTCAGAGAGGTGCCCTCTGTGACCTGCTGCTCGTTAGCACAGAGGGTCTCATCAGGCAGGTGCCCTTTGGTGGCAGTCTTGGCTTCAGCCACCACAGAGCCCCTGAGTTCAAAATCTCTGGTGACAGGTGGAAAAGTGCCTGCAAACCTTTAACTGGGCACCTGCCTTTAAACCTCTGGGTGTTTGACTCTTTCACACAACTCCGAGAATTGTCCCAGTCTCAGTTCACTTGGATACTGGAGAGATTTATTCCTTACAAAAATCCCATCTGAGCAATCAGCTTCTGTCCCACCAAGGCTACAGCCCTGTCACCAGCTCAGGTACTGATCCCAGGGGCTTGGGCTGGGCTCCGGCACCCTTCCAGAGCCTTCAGGGGCAGCTTTCCCTCTGGAATCCCTGCAGATCTGGGCAATGTGTGCAAGGGCTGTGGGCTCTGATTCTCCTCACCCACCTCACAGCAGATGCTCCCGTTGCTCCCAGCCTTGGCTTCCCAGCAGACACGGGCAGCCGAGGGCCCCAGCTCAGGGGACACAGCACAGGGGCAGTGGCAGGCCTGGGGTACACGGTGGGTGTGGAGAAGAAGGTGGGAACCCCTTGGGGACTCAGGAGGAAGAGCAGCAGGAAGGAAAGGCCCCAAAACCTAAAGGAGAAGAGCAGAGAGTCAGCAGAAGGCAACCCATGAGCACGGCAGATTCATTCCAGGGAGCACTGGAGGCCAACCCTTCTCCTCCACTGAGAAATGCCCAGGCAGCAAAGACTCCTCAGGGCTCTTCTGGGGAGGTGAGCAGAGCAGGGTTTCCCCTGGCACCTCCATCCACGTTCCCCCACCAGAAGGAAGCTGGACATGCTGGAGAGGTGGGACAGAGCAAAGCCCCTGAGGGTCACCAGGGCCAAGTGCAGGCGCTGCCCCTGGGCTGGGGCAATTCCAGGCACAGACACTGCTGGGAAGGGAATGGACTGAGAGCAGCCCTGGGGAGAAGGACCTGGGGCTGCCGATGGGTGGGAGGCTGTGCAGGGAGCATCTGTGCTCTGGGGGCAGCAGAGAAGGCGAGCAGGGGGCAGAGCCAGGGGGGCAGCGCTGCCAGGGGGGCAGCAGGGCCCTGTCCCAGCACTGCCCCATCGCGCAGCTGCTGCTGGGGGGAAGCTCAGGGCCCCGCAGAGCGGGGAGAGGCAGCGCTGGGCTCGGATCCCAGCAGGCACCGAGCCCCCCCAGCAGCTCGTGGGCCGTAGCTTTGCAGTTAAAATGTAACTTTTGTAGTTAAAATAGAAACTGTGTATGTGGGATGGTTTTTTTCAAGAAAGGAATGAGGTACACGCACCAGATAGCAGCCACAGGACACCTGAATCTTTCAGAGAAAATTAATTTATTGCTCCCTTATCAGAAGAAACGAACTTCTTCCTGCCTCGCTCAGGTCTGAAGACGCTATCAGGATTAAGAGGAAGAAGCTGACACTGCCCAGCCAGAATCCTGTGTTTGAATGGAATTTATGCATCATGGATGAGGTGTATGAATATGCAATGCGCTATTACTTTTAAGGGTTAATCCTCTGTTAATGTGTTTCCTTTTCTGGGCTTATTTTGCCCAGAAAAAGGTACCCGGACCATCTGTAACTCTTTGTTTTTATTGTCTCCTATTGTCCTAATCCCAATTGTTCAAATTTTTATTACTCTAATTCTATTACTATTTTTATAACCATTTTATCACGATTAAATGTTTAAAATGCTAAAAACAAGTGATTGACATTTTTCACAGGCACATGTCCAGCTGCTCCCTGGGCAGCAGAGCCTCAGTGCAGGGCGGCTGCTCAGGATGGGAACTGCTGGCTCAGGGTCACTGCTGGAGCTCGTGCACTTGAGCCACTTGTCCCAGCCCTGTTCCCTCCCAAATTCTGTCCCCCTGGAGCACTGTGAGGACTGGTTCAGTCTCAGGAGCCAGAGGCTGCCCTGAATAACATTAACTCCAGCCCAGCCACACCCTGAACCTGCCCCCAGGCACCCTCGGCACTCCCTGCGCGGCTTCCCAGTGCTGCAGGAATAGGGAAAAAGCCCCATGTGAGGGTGTCAGTGCCCGCAGAGAGGCACTGAGCACATTCAGGGCATAACTGGGATCCAGTTCCTCCTTGGAAGCAAGGGAGGGAAGCAGCAAGGCTGGCAGCAGGACCTGCCATGGGAATGCCCGCAGCCCGTTTCACAGGAACAGCCCCCCGAGAGTGTTTTGCGCAGCCCTGCCCCAGGGAAAGGGGCTCTGGGAACACCTGGCTGCCTCTGTGGGGCTGTCCCAGGGACCAGAGCGCTCTGGGGGGCGATGCTTAGACTGTAAGGGAGCAGAACGCCACCCTCCCTGCATGGGCAGGAGCAGGAACGATGCCCCGGCTCCTGCCCTCAGGGGAGCGCAGCCATCGGCCCCACCGCGGGGCTGGGGGTGCCCGGGCCGGGCAGGGTCGGCGCCGCCTGCGGGCAGCGTTTCCCGGCCGGGCACGGGCTGGCGGCGGGGCAGGGGCTCCGCTCGGCTCCTGTGCCCGGCCGGCCCCGCTGCCGGCTCTCGGGACAGCCTTTGCGGCTCTGCAGCCTTCCCTGTGCCCCCGCATGCCCCGCATCCCTCCCCGCCTTCCCCCGCCGCTCCTTGCCCGGCCCCGTCCCGGCTCAGCCCCCGCAGCGCACACGGCTCCCCCGAGCTCCCCAAAGCGGTGCCAGCAAAGGCGGCTTCCTGCAGCCCACGCGGGGAGCGCACAGCGCCCGCCCGCTGCCCTCAGCCCCTCTTCCCCTGCCCTGGCACCTCCCCTGCCCTGGCAAAGCACAGGGAAGAACAGGAGGCAGGAGAGCAACAAGATCCCGGTCCCGGCTGCTCCCGGCTCCCAGCCCCGCAGCTCATCCCCATCCCCATCCCCATCCTCATCCTCATCCTCATCCTCATCCTATCCCCATCCCCATTCCCATCCCCATCCCCATCCCCATCCCCATCCCCGTCCCCATTCCTGTCCTCGTCCCCCATCCCCGTCCTCTTCCCCATCCCCATCCCCGTCCCCGTTCTCATCTCCGTCCCCATCCCCGTCCCCGTCCCCGTCCCCATCCCCTACCTTCCCCCTCCGGTGCCTGCAGCTCCCGTGCTCGGTGAAGTCCAGCACAGCCCACCCAGCTCTGGCTCCTTTTGGAAGGAGCTGTTTCCCTTATATGGGAGCGGTGATTCCACAGTTACTGCTTTCCCGTAAATCTTGTGATTTTCTGCAGCAGTGTGAAAGTGAAACTGCTGCTGGGTGGCTTGGGGTGAAAGTTTTTTTGGTGAGATGTGGACTTGAGGGTGTTGGAAGTCTTCTCCAAGATTTGGTTTTGGCTTTAGAGAAGGAAAATAAGAAGTAAAGGATTAAAAGTTGTTGTTCAACGTGTAGCATGGGACATGTCTGCCATTCTTTATTGCAGCCCTGGTCATTTGGGGGATACTTCCTCCAGTCAAGTCTGACAGTGTTGGATGAACAGAGCTTTTATCATACACACTGCATATCCAGTAGCTATCCCCACTTACTTGACTTTATTTTACATTGTCACACCCCTTACCAGGACTCCTTATATGGCTCCTGGGGGTCTGTCTTTAATATCCCATGTCCTTTTTAGGGGGATGTTCCTTGACCCCCACTTTTGAGTAAGGGAAATATCCTTGTTTTGCACAACTTCTGCTTTATCAGCCTTGCACAGCTGAACTGGCATCCTGCTTCCATTTTTCATGACTTCTGTTTGCCTGTGATACATCCTTTATCTGTTTCTCCAAGGCTGTGCTTTTCTCCTGTCCGCATCAAATCCCCCCTCTACTTGGTCCTAAGTTCCTTGTGGGAGCCAGTCTCTTAAGATTTTTATTTCCTTTCAGAGTGTAAGGCATTAAAACAGCGGCAACACTGAATCTTGATGCTGGCTAAAACCACACAGCAATTATTAAGGTGGTGATTATAAACAGATGTTTCACCAGGTCCAGCTGGGTACCCATGAAGGACGTTTGGTCCAAATTTCTTCAAATCTCCAGGAGGTGGCATCTTGAGCTCTTGGTTTGGAAATTTGGGGTTGTTTCCAAGTTTCCTACATCTGTAGACACTCTACAGTGTTTTTTGGTCAGTGAATACACAGCAACTGGAGTTAATTACAGTCCATATTCCTCCTTGTGATGCTAAAACAAAGCCTAGTGCCATTTGGTTTTGTAAAACAGTTTGTGACAAGCTCTTGACTTCTTCCCAGGGGGCTTAGGCGCTTTTAATTCTGGAACATGGTATCCAAAATTTTACTTTGTGCGGTTTCAATGCAGTAAAAGTTGTCAGCAGTGCTTGGAAAGGTCCCTTGCACTTTGGCTGGAGTGGAGCAGTTCCCCAGTCACTCAAACAGAGCCAATCTCCTGGTTGGAACTCGTGCCCTGGTGTGTCCAACCACTGCAAATCCTGAAAGGTTTTACTGAGAGAAATGAGGTAATTATTCAAATCCACCCCTCCTTTGAACGTGTGTGTCTCCTGGAGTGTGGCGCCTGCTAGGGTCGACCACAGAGCAGCTCACAGGGGCTGATTCTGCTGGTGCCCCGCAGCTGAATTCTGCTTTGAAGCAGAGCAGCAGGTAAGGCTTGGGCCCAGCTCAAGGAGGTTTCCTGACACATTTCACCCAATTGCAATTTGATTGTATAATTCACTCCCTCCACTTTGCCACTAGCCTGGGGCCTATAAGGAGTGTGAGGATCCCAAGCTATTCCCAAGGCTTTCCTAAGCTGTTGTATCACTTCTGCAATAACGTGGGAATCTGTGTCTGATGACATTCCCAAAGGTACCCCCGATTTTTGATTTATTGTCTTTTTGGGTTTTTTGTATTTATTTGATTGGACAGTACTTTAGTCACTTCCCTAACCTGGTTGGTGTGACAAGGGAAGGTTTCTGGCCACCCAGAGAAGGTTTCCACCAGAACTTTATCATTATGGATTTATACCCCCCCCCTTCTCTGGGCAACTCAGTAAAATCCATCTGCCAGTGTTCACCCAGAACATTTCCAGGTTTTGTGGCTCCCAGCATTGTTTTGTTGGCCTTGTTAGTGCTGTTTCTTTAACAAACTACACTTTGTTGGATTCCTGATTGCACAATCTGAGCCATTTTAGATCCAATCATAGATTTTTGCAAGCGTCTCAAAAGCTTTTCAGCACTCCTATGAGTGTCTTTGTGTTTGTGACCCCCTATTTCCCACAAGATCAGTTCTGGGACTGCTTTCTCTCTGCTTGGGGTAACTGCCCAGCCTCGTGCATCAAATTTTGCTTCTGAGGTTCTGCTGTTCTTATCAGCTCCTGCACTGGGCAGGCTCTGCATTTTTGGGGGGCCACAGTGATCTCGGGGCTCCTCCAGCACTGTTCCTGCATGTGTGGCTCAGTCCCAGCTGCTTTGTCCTCACGTGCCATCTCCTCTGCTCCCACAGGCTCGGGGACATCCCCAGGGACATCATCTTCACTCTGGGGACAGGGGGGAAGGTGACACTTATAAATTACTGTGTAGCCGCTGGCTTTTGCTATCATATTGGCTTTTGCAAATTATTTTGTGCCGTTTGTAATCACCTTTTTATTTTTCATATAACATAATTTCATATTTATGATTCATTTTCATATTTATTTCATTTCATATAATTTTTCAGCCTTTTATGTTTAATACCCTAAGCCCTGTATAGATTATATATTTTAGTGTGATAAATATATTATAGTTTAGGCTCTCACAAAATATTAAAATAGAGGCTATGTCCTGTGTATTATAACATTAACTTTTGCAGAAGTAATTGTAGTTGTGAAATAATAACCAATGCTTTTATTTTTGTAGAGGACTGACAATAGTGAAATAACTAATATTGATTGAAAATACTTGTAAAAAATGGCTAAAATATCTGTATGATAAGATAACATTGAAAAGAACCATGCAAAAAACACCAAAAGAGCAAGGAGGGATCCACCACTGACCCTTCAGCTATCAATAATTGTCAAACCACAGACCAGGGGGCCTTGTGAAGAAATAAAATACAAAACTCTCAAAATCACGTCTGCATTGTGGCACATACTCTGCGATGAGGTCAGGGGTCAAACTGACATAAAGAATTCCAGGAACAAATAAACTCAAGTGAATTTTGAATATGTATAAACCTTGAGAATATGTATTTGACCAATGCAATGAAAAATATATGAGAGTTGTTATAGTTAATAGTACAAGTGGCTATGGCTGTGCATCCAGCACTGTTACTTTTGCTTTATCCCTTTTATCCCTTTTTAAACTTCTAAAATCTTCAAAGAGTGTGTGGTGGTGTTCATAGGGGTACCAAGAAGAGGGAAGAGATGAGGATCTGGCTCTGTGTTTCAGAAGGCTGATTTATTATTTTATGATATATATATATATATTATATCAAAACTATACTAAAAGAATAGAAGAAAGGATTTCATCAGAACGCTTGCAAGGAAAGGAAGGAAAATGGAATGATAATAAAATCTTGTGACTGACCAGACAGTCCGAGCCAGCTGGGCTGTGATTGGCCATTGATTAGAAACAACCACATGAGACCAATCCCAGATGCACCTGCTGCATCCCACAGCAGCAGATAACCATTGGTTGCATTTTGTTCCTGCTGCATCCCACAGCAGCAGATAACCATTGGTTATTTACATTTTGTTCCTGTTGCATCCCACAGCAGCCGATAACCATTGGTTGCATTTTGTTCCCGAGGCCTCTCAGCTTCTCAGGAGAGAAAAACCCTAAGGCAAGGCTTTCTCACAAAACGCGTCTGTGACAAAGAGCGCGCCTCGTTTCTCCCAGCACCATCCCCCGGGGAGCGCAGCCCCTGCCCCCGGCGCGGGGGGTGCTCACCGCCAGCGAGGCTCCGCAGCTCCTGCACCTCCTGCTGCAGCCGCAGCCGCAGCAGCTCCCGCAGCAGCTCCCGGCGCCGGCTCCGCGGGGTGACCCCCATGCGCCGCAGGGAGCCCTCGCTCAGGCGCAGCAGCGCCCGCCCCGTCAGGCCGTGCTCCCGGGCCAGCCCCGCGGCCCCGCCGTGCGCCGCCAGCCACGAGCCCGCCTCGGCCCCCGACCACTGCCGCGCCGGGCGCTGCGGCCCCTCGGGTACCTGGGTGGGACGAGAGGGAGCTGGCTGAACCTAACTACCTGTAGGGCCAAGCTGCCGCCTCTGTGCCACAGGGTCCCCAGCCCCAGCACAGCCCTCGGTCGCATCCCTGCGCTGCACCCTCATCCCGGTCCTCAACCCATGGGCGTCCCCAAATCCCTGCCTGTGCGGGTCCCCCGTCCTCCACCCCCGGGGATCCACAAATCCACAAATCCACCTATAGGAATCCCCTGCTCCTTCACCCATGGGGATCCCTCATCCCCTGCCCATGGGGTCCCCAAATCCCTGCCTGTGTGAGTCCCCCATCCTCCACCCCAGGGGATCCATAAATAACTACCTGTAGGAATCCCCCCCTCCTTCACCCATGGGGATCCCCGAAATCCCCACCCATGGGGGTCCCCAAACCTCCTCCTGTGGTGTTTCACATTCTCCCCACATCTGGATACCCAAACACCTACCCATGGGGTGTCCCATCCTCCACCTGTGGGCATCCCACACCCTTCATTCATGGGGGTTCCCAAACTGCCACCTGTGGGGGTCTCACACCCTCATCCATGGATTTCTCCCCTCTTCCACCACTGGGGTTCCCTGGCCCCCCACTGCAGCTGTCCAGGGGGGTCCCCAGCCCCTGCCCACTCTCACCTCAGCCTCGGGGCTCCCCTCCTGGGGTGCCTCAGCCCCATCCTCCGCCGGGAGGTCCATGTGGGGCCGGGGGCAGGGCACGGGGGCAGTCCTGGCTCCCTGCAAACGGGGCTCCGTCAGCGGGGGGAGGCCTGCATCGGCCCCCCCATATCCTGCCGGCCACACAACCCCCCCAGCCCTCCGCCCTGGCAAACCGGCATCCCAGGGTCCCTGCTGGGGGCACACAGCCGGGAACTGTCCCCTCCTCGGTGCCACCCACCCCGTGCCCCCCCCAGCACAAGGGGCTGCCCCCGGGGGTCGCGGCCGCACCGCCCGTCCCGCCGTGACACGCTGGTGACACCGGCCCGGCTCTGCCGTGCCCTGAGCCCGCAGGGGACACCGGCACCGCCCGGCCGGGACCTCTGACTCCTTCCTTCTTATCCCCCCCTCTCTTCCTACCTCGCTCCGGGTCCGTGCCCAGCCCCAGCAGAGGAACCTTTGCCCGGGCGCTGGCTCCACGGGCACAGCCCCGGGCGTGCCCGGCCGGGCACAAGGGAGCCCTGGGCATCCCGGGAGCCGAGGCACGGGGCCAGGCGGGGTTCGAGTGGGCTCCATCCGGACCGGGAGCCGCGCAGGGGCTCTGCCGAGGCTCCCGCAGCCCTCCCGGATCGCTGCCGCCAGCCCACCCCGCTACCCTGAGCACCTTCCACGGGACGCACCGGAGCGGCTTCAGCCTCGATGGTGCCGATGGCAGCGGGGGTCCCGCAGGCTGCGGGGACACAGGAGAGGCACCGGCGGAGCAGGGGAGGAGCGGGATGAGCCTCCAGGATGAGTCACATCCGACGGGCTGCAGCCCTGCCCGGCCGAGCGTGTGCGGGCCAGTCCCGCCTGCAGCTGCCCAGGGCGCTGCTCTGCCCCCGCAGCCTGCAGGGGGTTAAACCCCCCCAGATAACACCTGCAGGGTGGGCAGGGCGCGGCTGGAGTGCCCGTCCCGGGAGGGATTCCACAGCCGCGTGGATGTGGCACTTGTGGGTCAGCGGTGGTGTCGGCAGTGCTGGGGGAGTGGCTGGAATCAATGAGGAGTTTTCCCCCAGTTTTCTTTTCTTTCCTAAGCGATTTTGTGATTCTAAAGCAACCCCGGCCCTTCTCTGGCCCTGGCAGTTCCCCTCTCCCCCTGGAGCAGTGCTCTTGCACAAGATTTCCAAGGAAGAATCAACAGGACAGCCCGGGTGCTGCACCCATCCCTTATCTCAGCCGAGCAGGGCCAGGCAGCAGCTGGTGGGTGGCAGAAACTGCTTCTGTCAGAAAAAGGACTCAGAGGTGTTTGTGACGTGATTTAGGAGAAACTCTGCTCCCTGGCAGGTCAGAGCAGGCACCCTCAGCATCATGAAGCCACGAGGAAGAAGTGAAGAAAATAACGAGGAAATTAAACAAAAGAACAAAAATCTCATCTTCCCAATGCTTGGGAGAAGGACAGCCCTGCACACTTGAAGTTTGTCAACACCTTAGAGCCACTGCCAGGGCCTGAAGGGGCTCCAGGAGAGCTGCAGAGGGACTGGGGACAAGGCCTGGAGGGACAGGAGCCAGGGAATGGCTCCCAGTGCCACAGGGCAGGGCTGGATGGGAAATTGGGAATGGGGAATTGTGCCCTGGCAGGGTGGGCAGGCCCTGGCACAGGGTGCCCAGCCTGGATCCCTGGCAGTGCCCAAGGCCAGGCTGGACATTGGGACTTGGAGCCACCTGGGGCAGTGGGAGGTGTCCCTGCCATGGCAGGGCTGGATTAGGGGACATCTCCAAGCCCCTGCCCACCCCAGCTGTGATTCCATGATTTCAGAGAGCCAACACCTGGAGCTCACAGCCTCCACCACAGGAACAGTCCCCAAAGCATTTCAGGTGAAGGGAGGGAAAGAAAACAGCCAGAAGTGGGTTTTGTCCTGATTTATTGCAGTTCCATCAGTGACATTCATTCGTCAGATGCAATTTGCTCATTCCAACAGCACTTGGACAGCGTGGAGCAAAGTGCCCCCTCAGAGCCCAGCTCAGCCCCTGGGACTGACCCTGCTGCCCCACTGAGCTGCTCCTCCCCACAGCATTACCTCCCCTCTCAGCCCCTCCACCTCCACTGCTTCACGTGCTCCCGATCTCCAAACTTAATTCTCCATCCAGAGCTTTGGAATAACTTTTGTTCCCCTGTGGGAGAAATCCTGAAGGGTTACCAGAGGGATCAGACAGTTACAAGGAGCCTGCAGAGACTCAGAGCTGTGTTAACTGCTCCTCTCCTGGAAGTGGAATAGAGCGTGCTCATTAGATAAAAATTACTGGCTGAGTAGCTAAAAGGGATTGACAAAGGCCACAAATCCCCTCTCCAAGAAGGATTGGGTGTAGGATTTATTAGTGCATTGAAATGGCATCGCCAGGCACAGGGTGGAGGCACAGCACTGCCAGGGCTGTTACTGGGGGTAGAGCTCCACGATCATCGCGTGACCCTGGCAACAGACAGAGACAAAACATCACACAAATGGCTCATTAACAGAGACAGGGCTAATTACTGCTGGCACAGACTCCCATCAAGAACATGAGCCACAGCAGCTGGACATGAGCCCAGGTGTGCCCAGATGTGCCAGAGGCCAATGGCCCCTGGGCTGTGCCAGCTCTGGGGTGGCAGCAGGGCCAGGGCAGTGCCCGTCCCCTGTGCTGGCACTGCTGGGGCACCTCCAGTGCTGGGGCAGCTCTGGGCCCCTCCTGACAGGAGAGACCTGCAGGGGCTGGAGCTGGGAAGGGAATGGAGCCCCAGGAGGGGCTGGAGCTGGGCAGGGAATGGAGCCCCAGCAGGGGCTGAGGGAGCTGGGCAGGGAATGGAGCCCCAGGAGGGGCTGAGGGAGCTGGGCAGGGAATGGAGCCCCAGCAGGGGCTGAGGGAGCTGGGCAGGGAATGGAGCCCCAGCAGGGGCTGAGGGAGCTGGGCAGGGAATGGAGCCCCAGCAGGGGCTGAGGGAGCTGGGCAGGGGCTCAGCCTGGAGCAAAGGAGGCTCAGGGGCCCTTGTGGCTCTGCACAAGTCCCTGCCAGGAGGGCACAGCCAGGGGTGGGGGTCAGGCTCTGCTCCCAGGGAACAGGGACAGGACTGAGTGGTGCTGGGGGCAGCCAGAGGTGCCTGAGGGAGCTCTGAACACGCAGCACCCAGAGCTGGGCTCAGCAGGCAGGATTGCAGAGTCCCAGCAGGATCAGCCCTGCTGTTCCTGCCCTCTCCCAAGGTTCCTCCCTCTCCCCAGGCTGGGGCACAGCACCATTACCTGCCCTCCTGCAGCACAGGCGGCCACCAGGCCGTACTGGCCCCCCTCCTTCTTCAGCCTGTGGGCAGCAGTGATGACCAGGCGGCAGCCGGTGGCCCCAAATGGGTGTCCCAGGGACAGGGAGCCCCCCCAGGTGTTGAACTTGTCCAGGGGAGGGGCTCCAACCTGCAGGGACACAGAGGGACACACCCCACCCATGTCACCTGGCTGGAGAGGGTGACACCTCATCCCCCCCAGTCCCAACAGCCAGCCTAAAGCAGCTCGGGATGGCTGATGAGGGGATGAAACCTTCCCAAAGCAGCTCCTGCTTCACCTGCAGCCCCTCGGGGGAGCCCTGCACTGTGCAAGGACTGAGCCCCTCTCACTGTCCTCCCCACCCTCCTCTACAGGGATTGTGGCTCTGGATCTCCACCTCCTGCCGACAACGGGAACAGCATCCCAAGGAAACCTCCTCATGTCCCAAAGAAACTGCATAAACTGGGATTTGCTAAGCCAAGCTCAAGGAGCATCACTGCTCCTCACAGGACAGAGCCAGAGCCTGGCTGTGCAGCACCAGCACCGGCAGGAGGGAGCCCAGGAACCCCAAAGTTTCACTGAATTGGAGAGAAAAGTGGGTCCAGAGGGGATCCCAGAGCTGCTCCCAGGGCTGCAGCCAGGCTGGGAGAGCTGGGGGTGCTCACCTGGAGAGGAGAAGGGTCCAGGGAGAGCTCAGAGCCCCTGGCAGGGCCTGAAGGGGCTCCAGGAGAGCTGCAGAGGGGACAAGGGCCTGGAGGGGCAGGACAAGGAGGAAAATGTCCTGAGCGTGCCTTACCTTTGACTTCCTGCCCATGTAGTTCTTTGCAAACCAATCTGAATCCATGGCTTTCAGGTTAGCCAGGATCTGGCCCTGCAAGGGAGGAGAGGGTGGCAATTGGGAATAAGCCAAGGCAGATGGCTGCAGGGAGCCACCCCAGCTTTAGAGCACTCACAGCAAAGGCCTCGTGGAACTCAAACACATCGATGTCACTCAGGCTGAGCCCGGCCTTCTCCAGCACTTTGGGAGTGGCATAGGTGGGGCTGAAGGAGGGAAGACACACCAGTCTTGCATCTGTGTTCCCTGTGAGCCCCATCCTCCCTTTTCCACAGTCACATCCTCCTCTCTGGGCTCATGGCCCATCCCTGTCCAAGGGAGGCACAGCCCCCAGAACTCTTGCTGAGGTGCCCCAGCAATCCTGGGGTGTTCCTGCCACTGCTGCTCTCCCAGCTCGTGAAGGCCTGGAGAGATTCCACATCTCCTGAGGCACTTCCCAAAACCACCTCCTGGCAGGAGAAGGCTGTTGTGGGAGCAGGGGCTGTGGGGGGATGCTCTCCATCTCCACCTACCCCAGGAGCAGCTGGTCCTTGGGATCCTGGGACACGTACACGAAATCCCTGTGCAGGAAAAGGGGCTGTCAGTGCCAGGGAGAGGAGAAGGAAGCAGGAGCAGAGGCCACTGGAGCAGCCCCTCCTACCTTAGGTAGGCCTTTGGTTTGTAGCCCATGGCCAGGGCCTTCTCCTCAGACATGATCAGCATCGCCGACGCTCCGTCGGTCTGGAAAGGGCAGGGAGAAACCAGTGAGGGGTGAGGGACCTGCACACAACGAGCCCCACAGCCCCCAGAAAGAGAGGACCTGACACCAACAGGGCTCCAGGACACCCCACTATGGTAGGGACCTGTAAGTCTCTGTCCAAAGTTTCCCTCATCTGCCTCACGCTTGTCATGAAAGGGACAGAGATTGGGAGCAGCGAGGAAAAAGGACCCTGTCTGAAATTTTGGTCTTGTTAGAGAAAGTCACTTCCTAAGGCCCTGAGGCCTGAGCACAGCCCCTGGCATTGCTAAGCTGTTGCTCCCAGATGTGTTTGCTGTATGCTACACTGGGCCTAGTGAAGGGAACAAAGGGGCACTGCCCCTTTTGCAACAATAGCCCTGCAATTTCCCCACCTCTTGGCTTGGCTGGACTTCTCCTGAGGTTTTTGGTGGTCCCCAGAGAAGACCCTCACCTGTTTTACAACCACCAGGATAGATGGACTGAGATGGGAGAAGCCTCTCTCTCTCTCAAGGACTGAGCCATGAAACCCCTGTGTGAAAAAGCTCCTCCTCCTTCCAAGGACTGAGGCTGAAACCCCCAAGCCAGGGGAGGTGTGTGGGGGAGGCAAGCTGACCAAAGCAAGATGGATGTTGCAGGTGTGAGCAGTGGACCAAGAAGATGATGGCTCTCACCCACTGCTGAGAACATGGACTGTGTGTGCCCTTCTTCAAATACCTTTTTTTCCCCAGTAAATCCAATAGACTACTTTTGATTCAACTTCAAGATTCATCCCCTTCCCCCATCAAAAAAAAAAAAAAAGAGTATAATAAGAGTTTGGATGAACTGCAGCCCTGAGATCTCCCCGGATGTGACCTGGTGAACTCCATTGGCTGGACATCAGAGGACTTTGCTGTTCTACATTTGGTAGCTCTAAACCTTCCTTTCTCTTCCTCCCTCTTTTCCCTTATTTTTCTCTTTTCCCCAATTCCTCCCCAGCACATTTTGCTGTGGTTATTCAATAAAGGTACATTTGTTTTATCACTGCACCCCCTGTGCCGTGTCGGTTTTTGCACTCTGAGATCAACCCAGGAACCATCACAAAACCTGTTCATGAGGATGGATGATGACAGGACCAAAGGACAAGGCTGCTAGATTGATCACTGGTGATGCCAGCACACACAGTGCTGAAGCACCTCCTCACAGCCCACAGGCACAGCTCCCCCAGTCTCACCCAGGACAGAGGAGCCTGGGAGCCCTGCTAGGCCTGGGACAAGCTGGTGACCCCAAACACTCAGCTGTCCTCCCAGTGCCATCCCAAAAATGAGAATAGTTCTGGGATGACACAAGCCCCAGGCTCACCACATGACAAAAATGTGGGTTATTATTAAACCCACTTATTGTGTGTTTGGCACATCAAATCATGGAATGGTTTGGGTGGGAAGGGACCTTAAAGCACATCCAGTTCCATGGGCCATGGGCAGGGACACCTCCCTTTGCTCCAAGTGCTCAGAGTTTTTACCTTTTATGTATTCTCCATATATTTGTAGCTTTGTAGACTGTTAAATGCTTTGCTATGACTTCCAGTGCTTTTCCAGCAGTGAACAAACTCTTACTGATGCATTCCTAAAATATTGTTTAGCTTGTCCTGTTACTCCTCCAAGAACTTTTTATTTTGCACCATGGAATCACAGACATGATAAAGGTAGGGTAGGAGATGGGGGGGAGAGCTCCCATGGGGCAGAAGCCAGAGAGGAATCACTTAACCAACTGCTCCTCTAATTGGACAATATTGGCTGGGTATTCTAATTGCCCCACCTTGTATGAAATGGTACAAATCTAATTCAGGATGTGGATTTTTGCCACATTCTGTACCTGAAGGCTCTCAAGGAAAGGTTTAGTTTTATATTGTCATTCTAGTGTTGTCTGGCAAAGTTTGTGTTCTGTTTCCAGGCATCACAAGCCCCAGTGTCCAGCCTGGCCTTGGGCACTGCCAGGGATGCAGGGTGGGCACCCTGTGCCAGGGCTCAATTCCCAATTCCCAAGGTCCCATCCAGCCCTGCCCTGTGGCACTGGGAGCCATTCCCTGGCTCCTGTCCCTGCAGAGCTGGGGCTGCCCCTGGATCCCTGGCAGTGCCCAAGGCCAGGCTGGATGGGACTTGGAGCCACCTGGGACAGGGGGAGGTGTCCCTGCCCATGGCAGGGGTGGCACTGGATGAGATTTAAGGTCCCTTCCAACCCAAACCATTCCGTGATTCTGTGAACCCAGACTCTAAACCCACTGACTTCAGTTGTACAATGTGACCAATCCCAGCCTGGGACAGAATCCCTACAAGGGCTTTTCAAGGATTGACCCTCATTGAAGCAGCTACAGAGAAGCAAACAGGTCAAACATCCCAAAACTTCAGGGCTTTTGTTATGGATTTTAAAATGAAACAATCCAATACCCAAATCCACCAGAGTACAACCTGGACAATCTGGAAATTAAAAGGGTCAATCCCAGATGACACCAGCTAAGGGAGGCAGAGGGTCAGGTGCACAGTTCTCCCCTCTGGATGACAATGCTGGGAACAGGAATTACCAGGAAGGAGGAGTTGGCTGCTGTCACTGTTCCATAGGGCTTGACAAAGGCTGGCTTCAGTTTTCCCATCTGCTCCAGGGAGGACGGGCGGATCCCGTTGTCTTTGGTAACTGTGTCTTTGCCTGGTGAAGGAAAAAAAGTACATTCCAACTACAAAAAGCAGCCATGCACAAGGATTTCATCATCAGGACTCCAGGGGGGAGAAAAAAATCAGAGAATTGTGGGGGTCAGGACAAGCGTGAGGAGGGAAAAAAGGAAAATGTGTTTGTGGCATCAGGATACTTAACGTGGCTAAAAACAGCACTGAAAAATTGAAGCTATCTCACTTTTCCTCAGATGACAGCAAAAACAAAGTGCTGCCATCTGTTTACTGGAAGGAAAAATTACCACATGGGAAACCCAGTTGAGAAAAAGAATTTAAATTTAGGTTAAAAAGCCTAAATGGAGAATTGGCCTTAAATCAGTTTACATTTACATGCTGAGTTTGAGGAATAAGGAGCACTGGGAAACCCCAAATATATCCAACTGCTAAATAAGCCTGTTAAGAGAAAGTACTAATTTTATCATAAAGACCACATGGAACCATGGATCTGCAAGGAAAGTTTCTCCAGGATACCAATCAGAGTCCCCAGATGAACAGGTATTGCAGCCAAGTGTGTCCCCTGGCTCCTGGGGGGTGAGGGGGACACCAGCACAGGTTTAAAGGTTCTCCCCAGATTATTTCACCTCCCAGCAAGGAGTGTGAGGCCTGGTGAACTGGAACCTGCCACATTCCAGCTCTTCCCATCCAGCACCTGAGTGACCAGACTGGGGTTTTGTTGGGCTGGTGTTTGTTGTTGATATTCTGGGGTATGAAGGTGGTTTCTCTTGCCTGGAGGAAGAGCAGGGGGGTTCCATGGCCAACTGTCCTGATTTTCCCAGCTCTATCACCTCATTAGCACAGATGTGGGGTTGGCAAGAAAAAATTTAGGTATGTAAAGGTAGGACAGAGGGCAGGGTTAGATGGGGATTTTTGAATGAGTTAGAGAGGGCATCTCTGAGCTTTTTAGATGATGTGGTTTATTTGGGAATAAATTTTCTTATCTTCTGCATAGGCAGGAAGGGTGAGTTCTGCTCACATCTTTACTGCATGGCTCAGAAGGTCACAAGACCTTTTAAGGAATTATTGACCAATAAAACACTGCCAACAAGGATATTTATATTTTTGACCCAATCCTTAAATATTTCATCTTATGGACTCGTGCTACAGTGTAAGCTTTCTTAGCCAATCAGATATGACACACAAACCTACAGTACTGCATTCTAAACCCCTTGTTCACCTCTGTAACCACTTTATTTTTCTGTATCTTGAACCCTAAAACTCTAAACTTTCCTTTACTTAGTTTAACATGTATCTGCTTTAAACTATAAATCCACATTCTCGCTTTTAGCATTTAAGTTCCAAAGTCTTTTCTAAGGTTTCAGATCAAATCCTGTGTTTAATTCTAAGCTTGGCTTACAGGCCCAAAGTTCTGAGAATCCCTTGCACTTCAGGTTCCAACAGGGTTAGATGGGATATTGGGAAAGATATGGGGGAAAGATATGGGGGAAAGATATGGGGGAAAGATATGGGGGAAAGATATGGGGGAAAGATATGGGGAAGGACACTGGGGGGAAGGACACTGGGGGCAAGGATGTGGGGGGCAAGGATATGGGAGGCAAGGATATGGGAGGCAAGGATATTGGGGGCAAGGATGTGGGGGCAAGGATATTGAGGGCAAGGATGTGGGGGCAAGGATATTGAGGGCAAGGATGTGGGGGCAAGGATATTGGGGGCAAGGATATTGGGGGCAAGGATATTGGGGGCAAGGATATGGGGGCAAGGACACTGGGGGCAAGGACACTGGGGGCAAGGAACTCATCCCTGGGAGGGTGGGGAGGGACAGGGGTGGAATTCCCAGAGAATTCCCTGCCCCAGGATCCCTGTAAGCATCTAAGGCCAGGCTGGACATTGGGGCTGGGAGCACCCTGGCATAGTGGAAGTTGTCAGGGCAGGAACTGGGTGATGTTCAATGTCCCTTCCCACCCAACCACCCCACAGTTGTGTGTTTCCACCTTCAGCCATCCCGTTTCCAAACGCCTCCCCACGCCAGCAGCTCTCCAGCAGGGACAAACATCCTGACAAAACCCACCCAGTCCCCCAGCAGCCAGGGCTGGCCCTGGCACTGTCACCTGGCACTTTGAAGGGCACCACATCCTGCAGCAGCCCCTCGTCCTGGGCTCTCTTGGCCAGCGTGTGGGAGCGCAGCGCGTACTCGTCCTGCTCCAGGCGCGAGACGCCGAAGGCGGCGGCCAGGCGGTCGGCAGAGTGCCCCATGGTCTCGCTGGTGGAGAACTCTGCCACAGCTGGGAGCTGCCACCAGGGAGGGAGAGTCAGCACAGCTGGGAAAAAAAACCTCCTGGGAGCACACAGAGCTGAGCCCCACGGTTCAGCTTCCTGAAGACATCCAGCCCCTGGCAGGATTTGGCCAGGAACAGGAATCATAAAGGATATTTGATCAAATTAATCAAATTCATATACTGAAGATATTCCTAATACTAAGGAGGTTACTGCTGTTATCTAGTAAAATTCCTCTGACCCTAGAATGCTTCTGACACTCCAGAATAACCTTGATATTTATGGGGAAAAAAACTTCTATTTCTGTCATCTGCAGCACAGTTTTGTCGCAGACATCTTTCATGAAAAATCCTTTCTTAGGGTTTTTCCTTTTGAGAAGCTGCAGTTTCAGCAACCAAAAGGAAACAGTGGTTATCTGCTGCTGTGGAATGCAACAGGTAAACCCGTGATTGGTCTCCTGTGGATGTTTGGATTTCCTGACCACTCATGGCAGAGCTGGCTCTTGCTCTCTGTCTGAGACACAGATCTTTGTTATTCATTTTCTATTCTTAGCTTAGCTAGCTTCTGAAGAAACCTTTTCCTTTCTATTGCTTTTTAGTATAGTCCTAATGTAACATATATCATAAAATAATAAATCAAGCCTTCTGATCAGGGAGTCAACATTCTCGTCTCTTCTTCATCCTGAAAACCCTTGTGACCACGGTCACACAGTTTGTCCAGGAGTTGCAGAAGGAGGTTTTGCATAAGTTGGGTTTACAGAAGATGAGTATGTGGGAAGGAAAAGCAGAGGCCCAAATGCTGTGGGATGCATTAACCAGTGATTTAACCCAAAGCAGAGGACAGAGATTGATCACAGTGAACCCCAGGAGCCACCTCACCCATCTTAAATCCTCCCCCATCAAGGGCTGTTCACACCCTCTAAACCAGTTCACCAAACATCTACATGCCTGAAAAACCAAAAAAATACCTCGGGAGCAAAGTAGTCAGGGCGAATTTTGGAAATGAGGGAGAGCTTCTGGCCCAGGGTCTTGGCTCTGTTCAGGGTCAGCATGGTCTTCCTCATCTTCCTGCTGTGGCGGATGGGGACGTCGGACATGAGCTCCACGCCGCCGGCCACCACCACGTCACACTGGCCAGCTGCAATCATCCCCACCCCTGCAGGGACAGGAACACTGCCAGGACAGGGACAGGAACACTGCCAGGACAGGGCCACTCACCCCCTTGCTGGATGCTGAGAATTCCAGACTTTCTGTGCTGACAGAGCCCCAGGAGAGCACTGCATTTGCCCTGAGGCCGTGGAGAAGCTTCCAGAATTGATTGAGAGCACTGGGATTGTGGGTGTGGAGTGGGGTAGAAGTGTGTGATAGCACAGGGTGGAAAACTTGGAGTTTGGGGTTTTAGGATATGGTAATAAATATGGGGCAGGATGGAGGTTTTAGGGTGGTTGCAGGTTGTCCTTCTTTACCTTCTTCTTCCTTCTTCTCCAAGGGTTTGGGTGGTGTTTTGTAACTGGACAGAAAAGGCCACATTGCAGACTTCAACTGATTAATTATTGGGTTAAAAGTGAAAATAATTTAGGTGTCATTTCTCAATTGGATAATTTAGCCCAAGAGATAGTTGGCCATTTTGTGCCTTGTTAGTGAAGAACTGCTCACTGCTGTGAGAGTGTAACACAGGTAAGAAATAACAAACACCTGAGTCTGAATGTGAACTATCCTGGAGTGCCTTCAATCCTGACCTCAACAGGGAAAAAGGGGAGTTGAAAACAGGCACTCCAACAGAGCCCTGGCCACTCCTGCACTCCTCCTGCAGCCCCTGGCCATGGCTGGGTTACACATGAGCTGCTGGCACTTGGCTGCCACTTGTCCTTGTCACACAGAGCAGGGAGGGAAGGACAGCCCCAGCAGTTTGAGCTGTGTCTCCATTTTTTAGCCCTGGTTAGGCTAAGCCAAAGATAAAAGGAGCAACTTTCTCACCATGGTCAGTCTTTACCTCCCAAACAAACACAGACACTGGGCAGAGATGCTGCTGCAGGCCTACAGCAGACCCCAGTTCATGTTGTATTTTGTTGGCTAAAAAACTTCCACAGAATCACTGAGGCTGGAAAAGACCTCCCAGACCATCAAATCCAACCTCTGACTGATCTCCACCTTGTCACCAGCTCAGAGCACTGAGTGTCATGTCCAAGAATTCCTTGGACACTTCCAGGGATGGGGACTCCACCATTCCCTGGGCAGCTCCTTCCAGTGCCTGACCACATTTCCCAGGGAAAAAATCCTCCTGATGTCCATCCTGACCCTGCCCTGGCCCAGCTTGAGGCTGTTCCCTCTCATCCTGTCCCTGTTCCCTGGGAGCAGAGCCCAACCCCCTCTGTCTGCCCCCAGCTGTCAGGGACTTGTGCAGATCCACAAGATTCCCCCTGAGTCTCCTTTTCTCCAGGCTAAATCCCATTTTTCCTTCCATTCCAGCATTTCTTCAGTTGTTTTTTTTTTTACATTCACAAGCAGTGCCAGCTGAATAAAGGCTGTAAAAGAACTCCCAGGCTCCCTCTCAACCACACAGCCTGTTCTTGCAGCCCACATACCCGTGGTCATGGCCTGGTTTGAGGAAATGCAGGCCATGGTGACGGTGTGGGCCGGAGTTTTGTCGGAGAATCCCGCTCCCAAGGCAGCCTGCAACAACAAAAAGGGGATGTTAAACCTACAGCTGCTGCTCCCAACCAGAGCTGCCCCTGCCCAGCACATCTTGGCAGCTGGAGATGAAGACAGAGACGTGGAGTTTTCATCCAGTAATTATGGCAGCAGCTCTTCCCCTCCCCAGGCTCTGGAGCAGGAGCTGAGGCTGCACTGAGAACGGTCACTGCCCCTCAAGGTTTTTAACAAACAGACAAACTAATCACACCCCACATTAAAAAAAAACCACATCAAAAGAGCCTCCAACTACTCAACATCAACTTTGCTTCACCTTATTGGCAAAGGCAACACGTGAAAAGGGTGATTTAGAGCACTCAGCACAAGGCTGAGTGGCTTCACAGAGAGCAGCAAACTGCAGAGCAGTGACTCATCTGAGCAGCCCAGAGACCTTCCCTGCTTGGGATGTGGCCAAGTAGTTGAAAGTTCAGCAGTTGTTCCCAAGTTAAAATTACCCTGCAGCCCCATCTGACTGGCAGGTGACCAAAGGCAGGCCTTGCACTCACGAGGCTGAGGCTGCACAGGCAGCCCAGGTTACATCATGCATTTATCCAGGTGCAGAGGCTGCAGGTTAGCAAGGATCAGGCTGCCTGGCACATGACTCCTGAGGCTCAGCTGCTCTGGGGATAATGCAGGAATTGTGTTTTCTGGCTGCTGGAACAAAGAGCAGCAAAGCTGCTCCACTTCAAATCCTGAGAATGCTGTGTCTGAGCAGGCAGCTCAAATAAATAAATACCACAAGAAAACAAACCCTCACTGCACACTCTGCTCCTCCTCCTCCCAGGATATTGGGGAGGGAAGTGCTCAATCCAGCTGGTGTTTAGGAGCTGAGGGATCAGCAATCCTCAACAAAACTTTCCCATGCAGGGAAGAGTCAAGCAGAGGCTCCACAGCATTGAAATATGAAAATCTGATAAAAAATTATGCCAAATGAAATCTGTAGCAGATTTTAACAGGCAGCAGAGAATCACAAAATAACTTTCCTTATAGTCCCAGGCACTCATTTAACAGACAATACTACACGACTACTTCATACTTTCAACTCATATATAAACAAACAATAATAATGGGAAATCATTTTTTAGCAAGGATCTGTCATGTTCAGAGCAGTTGCAGAAATCAGACTCCCAGGGGAATGCTGCACAGAACCCACCTCTCTGGCAACATTACTGGTTTTCACCTCCTGGATAACTGTGCCATAAACAATGTAATCCACAACATCCCTTGGGACACTGGTCCGGGTCAGCAGGCCCCTAAGGAGAGGATCAAAACAAAGGGAATTTGCATCACATAAATAAAAACCTCTCCAACACCCTTCTCCTGCCAGCTTGGCTGCAGAACAGGGCAACAGCAGAGCCACAGCTTCTGTCCCCCCACTCAGAAGAAATCTCATGTGCGTGTGGGTCTGTGGGAAGTGTAGCTGATTGTGGGCTGCAATCAATCTTGCTGATAATTTCACTATAAATCATTACAGAACTTCATTAAAGCAATTACTTCATAGCCCTCACACCTCTCCTTCCACAAAATGCTTCACAGAATGATCAAATCCCAGAATGGTTTGGGTGGGAAGGACCTCAAAGCCCATCCAGAGCCAGCCCAGAGATGACAGGGACATTTCCACTGTCCCAGGGTGCTCCCAGCCCCATCCAGTGTGGCCTTGGGCACTGCCAGGGATCCAGGGGCAGCCATCTCCAGGCTTCTCCAGAGCACTTTGCTCTGCCTCTCAACAAAACAAACCCACTGCTATTGACCCTCTGAACAGGAGGGTTACAGAATTAGATCAATATCCTTGTTGGCACTTCATTTCCTCCGTGTTGACCAGGTTGTTTTTCCCACCAGATGTGAGCACACCTCAGTAGCAGCTCTGATGTCTGTGTCTGGGAAACAACAGCTGGGAATCGAATTCACTAAAATCTGTCACCAGCAGCATCTCTTTGCATCAACACCAACCTACTGAAAACCCCAAAAACAACACAAACCCCACTGCTTAAGCCACCCACTGCTGTGGAGGGAGGCCAGGACAAATAAAGCACCTGAGCTGTTCAGAGCCTTGGCTCTGCAACCCTGAAGCCTCAGCAATTTAACAGGAATGCTGAGCCCCCCCAGTGTTCCATTTACTTACTGCAGTGCTGCTCTGGCTAAGTCATGTGGCATCAGATCAGCATACCTGGAAGGTGAAGAGCAGAGGAAGAAACTCAGGGGTGTGAGAAATCAGTGCAGAATTCTCAGGACAGAAATCAGGACAGAATTCTCCTGTGAGCAGCAAGAACTGGGGATGGACCAGAAATGCTCCACTGAGCTTCTGAGCAAACATTTCAAGGAATCACAGATTGGTTTGGGTTGGAAGAGTCACTAAATCACATCCAGTGATGTGGGACATGGCAGGGACACCTCCCACTGTCCCAGGTGGCTCCAGCCCCAGTGTCCAGCCTGGCCTGGGGCACTGCCAGGGATCCAGGCTGGGCACCCTGTGCCAGGGCCTGCCCACCCTCACAGGGCACAATTCCCCATTCCCAAGATCCCATCCAGCCCTGCCCTGTGGCACTGGCAGCCATTCCCTGGCTCCTGTCCCTCCAGGCCTTGTCCCCAGTCCCTCTGCAGCTCTCCTGGAGCCCCTTCAGGCCCTGACAGGGGCTCTGAGCTCTCCCTGGATCCTTCTCCTCTCCAGGTGAGCACTCCCAGCTCTCCCAGCCTGGCTGCAGAGCAGAGGGGCTGCAATCACTGCCCTAAACCCACAGAAAAGCAGCAGGGATGGGATAAAGAAATCCCTTCTCCATCCTAACAGTCAGGTGTGGTTCTTGCTCAGCTGTGGATTTGGTGGCACAACAATCCAGGAAGAAGAGCCTACAGATGATTCTTGGCCCTGCCAAGTCCTGTCAAACTTGTTGCTTCATCTGCTGTAAATTCTCCAGCTGCTTCCTCTAGACATGCTCCATAAATCCTCCCTCTTCCCAGGATTCAAACACAGGGCCAACCTTCTTCAAACCACATTTCCTGCACTAAATAAACTGCAAGAACTGCAGCAGCCCAACTCAGGGCACCTCCTGAGCCTTTAGGCCCAAGAATAATTACATTACAATGAACAAGTGAGGTTTTTTTTCACAGAAAGAGTTGAGTTCTAAGCAAGTCAGGGGGTGTTTTCTGGGTTTTACTCCTCTCTGATACTCACGTGGTGCCAGACTGCAGAAAGGGAATGCGGACACCTTCCACCACCACCACATTCTTCACCCCACTTCTGGCCAAGCTCTTCTTAGTCTTTGGCTGAGCTGTGAAGAGAGAAGTGATGGTGACAAGAATATCAGCATTTTTCATATAGATCCTGCAAAGATTTCTAGAAAATAAAGAAAAATGGCCTTTTTTGGTGTGTAAGTGAAAGGCAGGGAAGGTAGGACACCTGAGCTGGAATCTTGGAATGGTTTGGGTAGGAAGGGACCTCAAAGCTCATCCAGTGCCACCCCCTGCCATGGGCAGGGACACCTTCTGCTATCCCAGGGTGCTCCAAGCTCCATCCAGCCTGGACTGGAATACTTCCAGGGATGAGGCCTGTCCCTCATCACCCTCACAGCCAAGAGCTTCTTCCTAATGGGAAGAAATTCTCTTCCCAGTAGGAGAGGCTTAAGACAAGGGATGCAATGACCCAGCACCATTCCAAGGCCAGTGGCCAGGACAAAACTCCAGCACTGTTTGGAAATTCCTTCAGGCTCTTCCCAAAACTCAGGGGATAATGGGGAGCTGCTGTCCAGGCCTGCTCCCAAAATCCCAAAGCCTGAGTCACCTGAGCAACCCTCACAGTGAACCCAGAGCACGGATCACCCCAACCACTCCCTGTGGACTGTGACTAAAAACTGGGAATGGCTGCTGGGAGCCAGGGGCACACTGGGAATGGCTGCTGGGAGCCAGGGGCACACTGGGAATGGCTGCTGGGAGCCAGGGCACTGGGAATGGCTGCTGGGAGCCGGGGCACTCAGAGGATGAGAGGACTCTGCTGCAAACACTGGTTTGCCTGAAGTTTTCCTTGATTGCAGCTTTTCAGGGATGCCTGAACCACTCTGCATTCTGCACCATTTCTAAGATTTAAGCTTCCAAAACAGCTCTGTGTAGCACACTTAGTGAGATTCTGGTGTTTTCCCCTTACCTGCAGATTGGAACTGCGAGGAGCAGCTGAGTGATCGAGTAACTGGAAAACAAGAAAGGGAAAAAAATAATGCCAGAAAATGTTAGAAACAGTTCTAGTCTCTGCAAGAAGGGTTAGAAAAGCAAATAATGTCACTGTAAGACACCTGACCACCTATGCTGGGTGGCTTACTCTGTCCAGAAACCTGACACACTTTCTGTTAACTCAAGACTCCTCCCCATATGATGCAGGAAGGGACAAACAAGGCAACAATGTAATTGAGATTAAAAAATAAACACTGTCAGCCTTTTCAAGGTGAGAATGGGACAGATTCAGACCCCAGCATCCATTCCAAACCCAACACTTCAAGCAGAGGTTTATGGCCACCAATGAAAGCCAAAGATACTCACAGGCCCCAGCAGCCCAGGCTGAGGACACGGGGAGGTTCCGCAGGGCAGAGCTCAGCATGGAACTCATTTTGGGATCTAGGGAAAGGCTGGGCTCAATCCAAGCTCCTCTGTCCAGAACAATCCCAAGGGAAGAGTCCTGCCTGCCTCACACAGAGCCAGCGAGGTGAGGGGCACACACACTGCAAGGGCAGCAGCACAGGGAATCAGCTCCCAGCACGCTCAGAGCCTGGCGTGTGCCTGTGAATAAATACTGCCCAGTGAGCTTCTCAATTCCCTCCCAGGACCCGCTGCTCCTCCACCTCCCCCTGGAAAATTGTCCCAGTGCCCAGGCAGCCCTGCTGCCAGCAGGGCCTCCTGACACCAGCAGTGTCCTTGGCACCCCTGCCCCTTGTCAGCCCCTGGTGCCAGCCTGAGCACCAGGAGCTCCTGCTGCGCATCCCCGTGGCAAACAGAGCAACTTCAGGTCCTCCAGCCCCAAAAACCCCTCTGCAGCTTCCCCAAATCATGTTTCCCTACAAACAAACCCTCATCTCCAGGTTTTATTGCCCAGGGATGGCCCTCACAGCTCCAGGATTTGTTTGATCCGTGCCAACATTCATCTCCCTCTGTCACACTTTGGGGTTCAAATCTTGGCACTTTCTCTCCCAAGCACAAAGTTTTTCCATGGAGGGGCACAGGAACACCCATAGTCCCAAACCCAGCCCTCTGCAGCTCCCCAAAACTCAGCACAAGCTGCCAGTCACCCCCTTTGACACCTCCCAGCTGCAGCTCCACACCTGGAATGTGCCCCTTCCCAGCCCCAGGCTCCTCCTGCCAACAAAGATCCCAAAACCAAACCTTTCCAGGGCATCCTGCTCCTCCTCCACCTGTGCCAACCTCCCTCCCCACACCTGATTGAGGCTTTTCCCTAAATTTTCCCTGCCCAGCTGACAAAAGTTTCTCCCAAGTGTAACCTCCTCCTCCTCCCACACTGCACAGCCATCTCCTCCTGGTACACCCCTGTTCCTGCACCCCCCAAACACCCCCAACCTCCTCATTTTTGCTGCTCCCCTGGCACCCCAAGGGCTCAGCCCTGTCTACACAAATCACCAGGACAAAGCCCCTTGCAGAGCCAGGATTTGCCTGGATTCCACAGCTGAGCTGGGCTCCGTGACCCTCGGGATCCCTTCCAACTTAGGATAATCCCCAATTCCATGAACAGGCCCTGCTCGCTGCCCATCCCCACACACCCTGACATTTTCACTGTGCAGCACCATCAGCCCGGGACTCCCAGCAGCCACCCCAAACACACCCGTGCTGCTGCTCTCAGCCACCCCCAAACCCCACTCATCCATTCAGGGCCGACTCCCGACCCCTCCCGCCCAGGACCAACCCCTCGGGCCCTTCATCCATCCCGGCCCGACCCCCGGCCCTCCTCATCTTTTCCCAGCCCTTCCCTACCACATCCACCCAAAACGAACCCTCCGACTCCCCTCACTTCTATTTGGAACGAACCCCCCGACTCCCCTCGCTTCCACCCAGAACGAGCCCCCCGACTCCCCTCAGGTCTCCCCGTGCACCCGGAACGAACCCAACTCCCTTCACTTTTATTCAGAATGAACTCCCCCTCCTCTCACTTCCACCCAGAACGAACCCCCCGACTCCCCGTCCATCCAGAACGAGCCCCCCGACTCCCCTCACTTCTTTCGGAACGAGCCCCCCGACTCCTCTCCCTTTATATTCGGAACGAGCCCCCCGACTCCCCTCACTCCCATCCGGAACGAGTCCCCCGACTCCCCTCACGTCTCCCCGTCCATCCAGAACGAGCCCCCCGATTCCCCTCGCTTCTTGCGGAACTAGCTCCCCGATTCCCCTCACTTTTATTCGGAACGAGACCCCGATTCCCCTCACTCCCACCCGGAACGAGCCCCCCGAACTCCCCTCACGTCTCCCCGTCCATCTGGGACCGTTCCCCGACTCCCCTCACGTCTCCCCGTCCACCTGGGACCACTCCCCGATTCCCCTCACGTCTCCTCGTCCATCGGAACGAGCCCCCCGACTCCCCTTAGGTCTCCCCGTCCATCCGGCACCGCCCCCCAGCCTCCCTTCATCCTTCCCCCGCTCACTGAGGACCGACCCCCGACCCTCTACTCCAGCCCGGACCGAGCCGCCTACCCCTAACCCCCTCCCCTTTCCCCGGGACTGACTCCCGACTCTTCTCACCCTTCGCACGCTCCCGTCCACCCAGCACGGAGCCCGTGACCGCCCCGTGCCCTCCTGTCCCTTTCTGTCCCCTCCCGTCCGCTCCCGCCGCTCACCTCCGCCCTCACCCCGCTCTGCCGCCGCCGCGCCGCCACTCACCAAGGGCCCCGCGTCCCCCCCACCCTCCGGCTGGCCGCCGCACGCCTGACCCACACCTCTCCCTCTGCCGCCGCTCCGCAGCCCCTCCCCGGCTTCTCCGCAATCCGCTCCGGCTCGGCGCGGATTGAAAATACCTAAAACACCGCGGAGAGCGGAGGAGAAGGAGGCAGCGTTGTGTTGGCGGCGGTGAAGCGCGCGGGCAGCGCGGCGGGCGGCGCGGGCGGGGCGCCGTGGGCGGGGCGGGCGCGGGCAGGCCCCCGGCGGCCTCTCCCTCATTCGACCTCGGCGAAGATGGCGGCGGCGGTGCGAGCCATCGGCAGCCTCGGCCGCCTCCCGGCCGCCGCCAGGGCCGGCCCGGCGCGGCACACCCCGCCCCGCGGTGAGCGAGGGGACGGCGGGGAGCGGGAGCGGCTGGCGTGCGGTGTCCCCCGCGTGAGGGGAGCACCGGGGGATGGGGGCAGTGAGGGGTAAGGGACAGAGATACCGGAGGGGCACGGAGGGGACACTGAGGGAAAGGGAGCGCTGGCGGGCAGGGGAGAGCGAGGGGGCACTGAAGGGTTGGGGAGCACTGAGGGAGCGAGGATTGGAGTGGGATGGGGTCCACTGAGGAGTTAGTTTTGGGAGGACGGTGAGGAGACACTCAGAGGTGAGGGTAGAGAGTAGAGAGGGCGAGGGTTGGGGTGGTGTTGGGGGGATGAAGAACAGGGGATCCCAGAAAGGATTTCCTGGTGCTGGAGCAGGAGTTGGGGATGTCCGGGGGTCCTGAAGGGCTCTCCGGGTGCTGTGGCCTTGAGGGCTATGAGGTGTTCCCAGGGAAGGGACTGTGGTTGGGACAAGAGATCCCCGGGGTAGCAGTAGGGTGGGAGGTGTCCCTACGTGTGTCTGTGCCCCATGTGAGGGGTTTGTCCCATGGCCTGGGAGTCACCCGGGGGATCCCTGGCACGTCCCCAAGGTCTGTCCCCCCATGTCTCTCGGGGTGCCCCCATAGGGGACATTCTGCCGTGCCAGTCCTTGCACAGGGACATATTGTGGGAACCTCTGAGCAGTTCTGGGGGGTTCCTGTGACCTGGCACTGAGGGGGGGGACACACCCTCCAGTCAGGATGGTCCCTGCACGTGAGCTGAGCCCACAGGGAGAGAGTGTCCTTGTGCCCTGACACATGTGCCTGTCCCAGTGCCCCGAGAGCCTGCTTGGAAAGGAGAGGGTGTCCCCATGCCCTTGGCAGTCTGGATCCTGTGGCTGCCTTCCAGGCAGGCAGGTGTATCCATGGGAAGGGGGATCCCTGTAATCCCTGGGACCCTGTAATCCCATTTGCTTGGGGGAGGGTGTCTGCAGGTGCTCCATGATCCCTCAACTGGGAGAATTGGTTTGTTCAGGCTGGAGAGGAGAAAGCTCCAGGAGCAGGAGAGGCCCTAAAGGGGCTCCAGGAGAGCTGGAGAGGGACTGGCCTGGAGAGGGACAAGGCATGGAGGGACAGGAGCCAGGGAATGGCTCCCAGTGCCACAGGGCAGGGCTGGATGGGATCTTGGGAATGGGGAATTGTTCCCTGGCAGGGTGGGCAGGCCCTGGCACAGGGTGCCCAGCCTGGATCCCTGGCAGTGCCCAAGGCCAGGTTGGACACTGGGGCTGGGAGCAGCCTGGGACAGTGGGAGGTGTCCCTGCCAAGGCAGGGGTGGCCCTGGATGAGCTTTAATGTTCCTTCCCACCTAAACCATCCTGGGATTCAGTGATTCCATGATTTTGTGTGTGGGCATCTCCCTTGCCAGCTCGAGCAGGGCTGTGGCTCTCTCCTGCCTCTTCACAGAGCTGCCTTGGTGCTTCCTGGCTACCAGGGCAGGGAATCCCCAGGAGCCCTGGGAAAGCCAAAGGGCCTGGCTGGGAAGCTCTGGAAACCTCATATTTGAGCACTGTTGAAGGGCTTCAGAGTCTGGTGTTGATGTTGACCCAAAATCCAGCTGTGTTTCATCTAAACCCAAACCTGGGCTGGGTTCAGAGCTGGGCTTAGTGCTCTGAGAGCTCTTTTCCAACATGAGCAATTCCACGGTTGTGGATCCTGGTGAGCAATCCCATGGTTCTGGGATCGTGGTGAGCAGTTCCATGGTTGTGGGATCCTGGTGAGCAATCCCATGGTTCTGGGATCGTGGTGAGCAGTTCCATGGTTCTGGGGTCGTAGTGAGCAGTTCCATGGCTCTGGGGTCCTGGTGAGCAATCCCATGGTTCTGGGATGATGGGTGAGCAGTTCTATGGTTGTGGGATCATGGGGAGCAGTTCGATGGTTCTGGGGTCCTGGTGAACAATCCCATGGCTCTGGGATCCTGGTGAGCAGTTCCATGGTTCTGGGATCCTGGTGAACAATCCCATGGCTCTGGGATCCTGGTGAGCAGTTCCATGGTTCTGGGATCCTGGTGAGCAGTTCCATGGCTCTGGAATCATGGTGAACACTCCCATGGTTCTGAGATCATGGTGAACAATCCCATGGCTCTGGGATCTGGTGAACAATCCCATGGTTCTGGGGTCCTGGTGAACAATCCCATGGTTCCGGGATCATGGTGAACAATCCCATGGCTCTGGGATCCTGGTGAACAATCCCATGTTCTGAGATCCTGGTGAACAGTCCCATGGTTCTGGGATCCTGTGAACAGTCCCATGGTTCTGAGATCCTGGTGAACAATCCCATGGCTCTGGAATCATGGTGAACAATCCCATGGTTCTGAGATCCTGGTGAGCAATCCCATGGTTCTGAGATCATGGTGAACAGTCCCATGTGTTCTGAGATCCTGGTGAACAATCCCATGGCTCTGGAATCATGGTGAGCAATCCCATGGTTCTGAGATCCTGGTGAACAATCCCATGGCTCTGGGGTCCTGGTGAACAGTCCCATGGTTCTGGGATCATGGTGAGCAATCCCATGGTTCTGAGATCATGGTGAACAATCCCATGGCCTCTGGGTCATGGTGAACAATCCCATGTTCCTTGATCATGTGTGAACAAACCCATGGTTCTGGGATCCTGGTGAGACCATCCCAATGGCTCTGGATCACAGCTGTGTTTCGTGCA